>NC_133110.1:30710667-30903882 GCF_022965805.1 Primulina eburnea
TACTTCGCTGGTCCTTCCTTTTATTTCTTGTCTTGAGGCTGAGAAGTTGATGTGTAGAGGTTGTGATGTATTTCTGGCTTCTATTGTGGATGTGGATAGAATGATTAAGTTGAATATTGATGATATCGATGTTGTGAGGGAGTTTGCTGATGTGTTTGAGGATGATGTGCCGGGTTTGCCGCCGGACAGGGATGTTGAGTTTGTGATTGATCTAGCTCCAGGTATGGTTCCTATTTCTAAGGCTCCGTATAGGATGGCCCCTGCTGAGATGAAGGAGTTGAAGACGCAGTTGCAGGATCTTTTGGACAAGGGTTTTATTCGTCCGAGTTCTTCGCCTTGGGGAGCTCCGGTTCTGTTTGTCAAAAGGAAAGATGGGTCTTTGCGGCTGTGTATCGACTATAGGGAGCTCAACTGTAATGCCCGAGAATTTAATTACTGATATGATTTACTGATTATGAATTGATGTAATTATAGCCGGGCCAGTTCGAGATAAGATTTGAGCAAGTATATGAAATTAGACAATTTGGGCAAAAGTGACTCGCCCGGGCGGACGTCTTTGTCCGCCCGAGCGAGAGTGCCTAGGAGAAGAGGGCCGAGAATTACTCGCCCGGGCGGATGTTTTTGACCGCCCGAGCGAGGCTGCTGGAATGGGCGAGGCCGAGAATGACTCGCCCGAGCGGCAACTTTTGTCCGCCCGAGCGAGAGACGTGTTGCACAAAGATTGTGCCATTTGCTTTGCATGCACGGAATGGATGTATATATATATATATATATATATATATATATATATATATATATATATATATTGGCATGCAATTCTCTAGAAATGGGGAGAAGAAATCGAGATTGAAGGGAAAGCTTCGTTCTTATTTTCTTAAATTGATTTGCGAGTGAACCGTCTATCCAAATTGAAATCCGACTTCGGTACTGTGTTCCTGTCAACGCAGGCTACGCAAGGACGTAAGTTTTATTACGTTTAGACAAGATTTGATTTTATGATGTTGTCAGAATTGAATATGATTCTGATATGGTGTTTCTGCTACCGTAGATATTGTAGAATCGAAGTCAGATTTAGAAATAGACTGGTTATGGCATCGTTATGAATTTTAGAGTTGATTTAATTGAGATTACTATCAGAATTATGCTGTTATTCATTTTAAAGTGTACAGATACTGAAGTTATAGATTGTACTGAGCTTTATTAGGAATTCTGGTAGTGTAATTGTGATGTTAAGACTGACGGGGTTACAAGACTGTAGTGTTATGCCGTCTAAACATCAATTGGTACAGATTGATCAGATTCAGTATTGGTTTCTGTTATCTCGTGATATTGTTGATGTGATCAGATTTTGTACTGAATTGGGTATGGATCAGAACAGATTGTGTTTTGAGCTACACATTGATACAGTGTATTTATTCTTGTCATCTCAGATCAGATATGGACAAATTCGACTTCGAGACGTCTTCTTCATCAGATCAGGAAGACAAAGGTATAATTCATGTGATATTCGGGAAGAAACAACTCAATCGAGACCATCCTTGAGTTGCCCAATAAATCACATACTATATTCTTGTTCATGCTTTGATTTTAGCATTTTATTCAAATGTATGAGATTATTGCCATATTCAGATATGAATATGATTATGCTTTGTTTACAGATTATCATTCATTGCATTTAAGATAGGAAAGTCTTGACAGTCATTGTCAGACTTCTAGACGTTCGGTGTATCTCAACTTAGGAGCAGGTATTACTCCTATTGCAGCCGTTGATACAGCTCGAACCGAAGTCTAGGAATAAGACGTACGGTTACCACGATCGGTTGAGTAGGTAACAGGCATTGACGTCTTATTCATCACGGGATCCCTAGAGTTCTAGTCGAGTCAAGTCTAGACATGATTTGATTAGGACTGCATGCTTATATGGATGTGGTTCCTAGATCATGGAGCCCATCGTTATTGCTTTCAGGCATGATAGCATGTTTGTATGATTTAGATTGTTTTATGCATATTTATCTGATTTGAGTTGCATGCTTATTTGATTTAATTTCATAGATTATGAAATATATTGTTTTTATACATGATGGCATGTTTTATGAATTAGTTTGTTTATATACATGCGTACCATGTCTTATACTGGGATTTATTCTCACCGGAGTTATCCGGCTGTTGTCTTGTTTTGTATGTGTGCATGACAACAGGTGGGGCTGGATCAGGGTCGAGATGACGATGAGAGAAGACGAGTTAGCGTGGTGATTCCGGACTTGTAGCAGACTTAGTTTATTACTTGAATTTAGTAATTGAACCTAAGACTTAGGTTGTACAGTATTGTACTTTTCTACTGAACTGTAGTTTTTATACATAGATGTATATTGTTAGATTCCATTACCTTCCGCAGTTACATTTTAAAAAGAAAATTTTTTTTTTAGACCCTGTTTTATCTTAATTGATAATTAAATCCCAAAGATGATTAATAAGACAGATCAGCGTCCGGGTCCCCACAACAGGTGGTATCAGAGCCGATAGTTCCTTTAGAGGTTAGATCTTTTAGCTATAGATCTTTTAGCGATAGATCCTTTAGATTGAGATAATCAGAACTGATAGATCTTTTAGACTGACTTAGATTCAAATAGAAGAGAATGAGCGGGGTAGAGGAAATTTTCTTTCCTTGCATGTCTGTGCTAGCATGAGATTGATTTTCATGTTGATTGACATTGGGATGCTAGCATGAAACTATATGTTACTGCTTTAAGATACAAGCTTACCTGATTATATGATTTGAATTGGTATTATGTATTCTTGAATATGAATCAGATCGGATTCATGATCAGCAGTAAGATGATCATGATCAGAAAAGATTGGCACAGATTTGTATTATTGGGTTACTAATGTTGTGGTAATCAGATGTACCTCCCCGAAGGATTGTGGAAACAGGCAGTACTTCGTATGAGCAGCCATATATACCAGAACCGCAGATAGATGTGTCAGCGACTCCGATGGAAACTAAGTTGGCAGAATTTCAGTTATTTCAGCCGCCGATTCTGAGTGGTACAGAGACGCCTGAAACGTGTCAGCACTGGGTTGAGGACATAGAGATATTGTTTGATCTACTGGATTGTACAGATGACCAAAGAGTTAAATTGGTATTTCACCAATTACAAGAGGCTGCCAGAAGTTGGTGGATTACAATCCAAAGAGTATTAGCACTACGTGGTACTGTGATCACATGGGAAGTCTTCAAGACTGAATTCTATCAAAGATTTTTCTCCGCCTCATACCGAGAAGACAAGAAAGCACAATTTGAGAATTTAAGTCAAGGTCAATTGAATATTGATGATTATGCTGCTAAATTTTCTACTCTGTTGCGTTTTGCTCCTCATATGGCTAGGGATGATGAAGCTGTAGTGAATCAATTCATTAGAGGATTGAATTCGGAGATAGTTGCATTCATGAATCTACAGCGACCCTATCACTTTGCTGATGTCTTGAGTAAAGCAAAGAGAGCAGAAGAGAGTCTGATTCGACAATTAACGAGGTTGTGTGTGAAGCAACCCCAGACACCACAATCCCCTTCGAGATTTGAACGTGGCAGCACGAGTGGAAAGCAAGATTTGCTGAAAGCTCGGAAGAAACAGTTCAAGAAGTAGGCAGTGGTTCCTCCAGTTCCAGTGGTTCCAGTCCGAGTTATACTGGAGTCTATTGCGCTAGGTGTGGAGGGAGACATCCCACCGAACAATGCCAAGGAGTGCTTGGTAGATGCAATATTTGTAGACAACATGGGCATTTTGCTAGAGTGTGTCCTCAGAAGGGTTCCCAAAGATTCCAGGGAGCAGGACCATCGGGTGGCAATGCGTGAAAAACAGACCCAGTAGTTACAAAAGGTACCATTCTTTATGATTATATTGTATACGTATCGATATATACTAATGCATTCTTTATGAGTATCTGTGAATGAGTAGTATGGAGATATGCTGTATCTGTTGGGTCTGGGTATACGGTAGTATTGATTCCTTGACTGTTGAGGAATATGTTGATATCAGAAATTTCTGGGACATATTATATACTACAGGTAGATAAGTATGAGACTGGATTAGATTATGATGTACTTGTTTTATCTGATTTTGATAGCATGATTGATATTTATATGTTGAACAAGTACTGAAATATCGTAGCATGTGTTCCAGAATAGTAAGATTAAGACCAGATCTAGTTGATAAATGAGGATTTTAGATCCAGAAGTCCTCAGAAAATTGTAGGGTTTAGGACTCGATTATTACAGAAAGGAACAGATGGCATCCTTAAGTATTCAGTAGATCCACTGAAATCGAGCTTAAAATTTGAGAGTAAGATAATAGTTAACTGGTGTTTGCTTAGGTAAGATGTCAGATGGGTTCTCTATCAGAAAGAATTGAAAGAATTGACAGATTAAAGTATGGGCGAAGGAATCCAGTTGATTGTGTATTTCTCTTGAAGACATTTTAGTTCTGTTTCTAGATTGACAGATTATCTGTTCAGGGGTATTTTGAAGAATTATGCTTGTTATATCTATGATGTCGGGATATATCCACAGCATTTGATTGTTTATATTGAATATTTGAAGACTGGGTTAAATATTCCGAGAACTGTGATTATTGTATACAGCAATGGGTCAGGTATGGATCCGAATGCAGTTATTGATACAGGTTATATGCAGATTATGCGGTATCAGGAATGTCAGAATTAGCAGAATGTCAGAAATGTCAGAACTTTCTTATCTGATTTGGACAGATTATCTTATTCTGATTATCTTTTTCTTGCATTGCTTTACATCTGCTGAGTATTGTTATGATTTTAAATCAGTATTTGAGACATCTTATATTGTTTGGGAGTATATTCTATTTGCAGATGAAATATAGCAGTTGATCTGGACAATATGAAGATTGCTCAGCCAGTCAGAATCTAGTATGTTATGAGTTTTCTTAAACTCACTAGATCAGCATAGGACATTTCTATTCTGAGTTTGATTTGATGTTACTGTAATTATTATTCAGTGTGTGATACTATGCAGTTCCAATTGTATCAGAGTTGTTTGTGGAAAATACAGTAGTCCTGAACAGTGATCAGAATTTTCAGACCTGTATTTTGTTGATCAGATCAATGTAACATCTGTATGATTTTGCGTTTTCTATGGGTTTGGTTGTTATGTGATATCAGAATGTTTCAGTATTGTTTCCAGCTTTTGATATGGATAGCCAGAGCCGAATACCAGGTAGGTATTTCTTATTTATTTTATGTTATTAACTGATTTTGTACAGCATAGTTCGAATCTGAAATCTCAGGTATGTCAGAAATGCACAGTAAGGGATTCAGTTTCATTCAGACGGTTTTGAATGTATGATATTCGAACAGATAGTGTTGGTATAGATAGATGAGATCAGTTGGGACAGCAATTTATGTTGTAAGGTTGGTAGAAATGGTACTGATATGTCTAAATCGCTAACAAAAGAAGTCAGAAAGCTAGGAATTAGAAGATTATTACCGACTTAGTATATTTCTGAATAAGAAATGGGAGTATGGCTTTCGTTATGAAAGTACCGTCATTTCTACAGCTTATGATATAATATGATTAGAATTGACAGATTTCTTAATCTATATCTATCAGTTGTACCCGATTACGTACAAACAGAACTAGTTGACATAGATCGATGTTAAAGAATTAATCAGATGGATTAGAATGCTGTCCTAGATGATATCAGATTGTGATCGTGATGAAGTTTGCACTTGTGGTAGATTATATCATAAGTTTTCTCTCAGATTTATTACAGATTGACAGGTAGTCGGCGTGTAGTAGTTAGATATTGAAAGATATTGATAGAACTCGAGTGCTGGATGTTAGCACAAGTTATCAAGATAGTGCAGAAGGAATAGATGTAGGAAACCAATGTCGGATGATGATGATTGGTATTTGGAGCCGAAGATGGAATATGTACTTAATTGGAATAAACAGATGGAATAGCAACTACAGGTGGTATTGCTTTGTTATGGATTGCAATTGGCGTATACGGGTGTTGTATAGCCAGTAATATGGGATTGATTCGGCTAGTGAAATGAGTTTGGATGTTAAACTCTGTTCTACAGTTCTTCTGATAGATTTGGTTGATGATTGGTGAGTTCGAGGACGAACTCAGTTCTAAGAGGGGGAGAAATGTAATGCCCGAGAATTTAATTACTGATATGATTTACTGATTATGAATTGATGTAATTATAGCCGGGCCAGTTCGAGATAAGATTTGAGCAAGTATATGAAATTAGACAATTTGGGCGAAAGTGACTCGCCCGGGCGGACGTCTTTGACCGCCCGAGCGAGAGTGCCTAGGAGAAGAGGGCCGAGAATTACTCGCCCGGGCGGATGTTTTTGACCGCCCGAGCGAGGCTGCTGGAATGGGCGAGGCCGAGAATGACTCGCCCGAGCGGCAACTTTTGTCCGCCCGAGCGAGAGACGTGTTGCACAAAGATTGTGCCATTTGCTTTGCATGCACGGAATGGATGTATATATATATATATATATATATATATATATATATATATATATATATATATATATATATATATATATATTGGCATGCAATTCTTCAGAAATGGGGAGAAGAAATCGAGATTGAAGGGAAAGCTTCGTTCTTATTTTCTTAAATTGATTTGCGAGTGAACCGTCTATCCAAATTGAAATCCGACTTCGGTACTGTGTTCCTGTCAACGCAGGCTACGCAAGGACGTAAGTTTTATTACGTTTAGACAAGATTTGATTTTATGATGTTGTCAGAATTGAATATGATTCTGATATGGTGTTTCTGCTACCGTAGATATTGTAGAATCGAAGTCAGATTTAGAAATAGACTGGTTATGGCATCGTTATGAATTTTAGAGTTGATTTAATTGAGATTACTATCAGAATTATGCTGTTATTCATTTTAAAGTGTACAGATACTGAAGTTATAGATTGTACTGAGCTTTATTAGGAATTCTGGTAGTGTAATTGTGATGTTAAGACTGACGGGGTTACAAGACTGTAGTGTTATGCCGTCTAAACATCAATTGGTACAGATTGATCAGATTCAGTATTGGTTTCTGTTATCTCGTGATATTGTTGATGTGATCAGATTTTGTACTGAATTGGGTATGGATCAGAACAGATTGTGTTTTGAGCTACACATTGATACAGTGTATTTATTCTTGTCATTTCAGATCAGATATGGACAAATTCGACTTCGAGACGTCTTCTTCATCAGATCAGGAAGACAAAGGTATAATTCATGTGATATTCGGGAAGAAACAACTCAATCGAGACCATCCTTGAGTTGCCCAATAAATCACATACTATATTCTTGTTCATGCTTTGATTTTAGCATTTTATTCAAATGTATGAGATTATTGCCATATTCAGATATGAATATGATTATGCTTTGTTTACAGATTATCATTCATTGCATTTAAGATAGGAAAGTCTTGATAGTCATTGTCAGACTTCTAGACGTTCGGTGTATCTCAACTTAGGAGCAGGTATTACTCCTATTGCAGCCGTTGATACAGCTCGAACCGAAGTCTAGGAATAAGACGTACGGTTACCACGATCGGTTGAGTAGGTAACAGGCATTGACGTCTTATTCATCACGGGATCCCTAGAGTTCTAGTCGAGTCAAGTCTAGACATGATTTGATTAGGACTGCATGCTTATATGGATGTGGTTCCTAGATCATGGAGCCCATCGTTATTGCTTTCAGGCATGATAGCATGTTTGTATGATTTAGATTGTTTTATGCATATTTATCTGATTTGAGTTGCATGCTTATTTGATTTAATTTCATAGATTATGAAATATATTGTTTTTATACATGATGGCATGTTTTATGAATTAGTTTGTTTATATACATGCGTACCATGTCTTATACTGGGATTTATTCTCACCGGAGTTATCCGGCTGTTGTCTTGTTTTGTATGTGTGCATGACAACAGGTGGGGCTGGATCAGGGTCGAGATGACGATGAGAGAAGACGAGTTAGCGTGGTGATTCCGGACTTGTAGCAGACTTAGTTTATTACTTGAATTTAGTAATTGAACCTAAGACTTAGGTTGTACAGTATTGTACTTTTCTACTGAACTGTAGTTTTTATACATAGATGTATATTGTTAGATTCCATTACCTTCCGCAGTTACATTTTAAAAAGAAAATTTTTTTTTTAGACCCTGTTTTATCTTAATTGATAATTAAATCCCAAAGATGATTAATAAGACAGATCAGCGTCCGGGTCCCCACATCAACAAAGTGACTATCAAGAACAAGTATCCGTTGCCACGGATTGACGATCTATTTGACCAACTTCAGGGTGCCACCGTATTTTCGAAGATTGATCTTCGGTCTGGCTACTATCAGTTGAAGGTTAGGGAGTCTGATATCCCTAAGACAGCATTTCGGACCAGGTACGGTCATTATGAGTTTCTTGTGATGTCTTTTGGTCAGACCAATGCTCCTTCAGTTTTCATGGATCTGATGAACCGTGTGTTCAAGCCGTTCTTGGATAGCTTCGTCATTGTCTTCATCGACGACATCTTGATCTATTCCAAGACTAGAGAGCTTCATGCAGAGCATCTCAGAGTTGTTCTCCGATTGTTGAGGGAGAAGAGGTTGTTTGCCAAGTTGAAGAAGTGTGAGTTCTGGTTGGAGCAGATTCCTTTTCTAGGCCATGTTGTATCGAAGGATGGTATAGCTGTTGATCCAGTGAAGATTGAGTCAGTTCAGAAGTGGCCTATTCCTACTACTGTTTCTGAGGTACGCAGTTTCCTTGGTTTGGCGGGTTATTATCGTCGCTTTATTTCAGATTTCTCCAAGATTGCTTTTGTGACACCCTGACCCGATACAATTAAAATACAGCGGAATTTAAAATTTTCTTTCAAACATGGAAGGAGTTTCAAAATACATTTTATAAAAGTGTTTACAAAATAACAACATGATCATTCCAATGACATAACAAAATACAAAATATCATTAGTGTGATCATGTTACAAAATGGTACAAAATAATCATCCTTCCAATCTTCGTATGCATATGACCCCCATCCACAGTCAACGTCCCGGTCCGTCGCTCTTATCTGCATCACATGAAAATAACTGAAATGAGAATAAATCTCAGCAAGTGGAACTCTTACATAGCAATGATACATAGTATACTCTGTAAAACATGGCTTTTAAATCATAAATACCATCGACTCTGAAACATGAATAACGTAGCAATAACTGTAGCAATAGCAATGGCAATAGATAGCAATACGATGGTATTCTCTTTTCTCTGGTTGGATTGATATCAATAGTATCTGTGACTGTGGTTGCCAATATCCCATCGATATAAATCGATAACTGTGAGGGGATAAAAGCCTATGGTCGATGATCATCTAATTGCATGCAATGCTATGGCTATGATTAATCAGTCCAATAAAACATTTGAATTCTCAATAGCATTTAAGGCCGTCGTTTCGCAATCTCATAATATCTCTTGTATTCCCTTTTTAACAATAGTGAGACATCAATGCCTCCAATAGATAATCAATGAAATCAATACATAACAATGGATCAATGGAAGGGAATAACACTTTGAAACCTTTAAAACACAATACATATAATATCATGTGAGCACAAGGGAGGAAATTCCACTTACAAACCAATAGAACACCTCCAACTAAACTCTTGGTACACCACCTACAACAATAATCCATAAATAACACCAATATCAAGACTAAATCCAAGAGTCCATGCTAAATAATCCATAGAACCATCAAAACATCAAATCCAAAATAACCCTTAACTCGAAACCTCATTAGAATCGCACCAAAAACTTACCTAAGCTTCCTTATACCACGGAGAACGATGATCTCAAGTCGGAAATCGAAACAAAGCCAAGAATCAAAGGTAGGAAGCTAAAGAAATGGATGAAAACCCTTGCCAAAAGAGAGAAAATCTCGAAAAGAAGATAAGATAAGGTATGGAATGAAGTCAACTCAATCAAAAAGGTACTAAATATCTCGCCCATACTTACACCGCGGGTGCGGTCACACAAGCACCGCGGGTGCGCTAAGCTCACGGCAACCAAAATAAATCCCATGCACGAACACCGCGGGTGCGGTGCTACAAATACCGCGGGTGCGGTCTCATCGCGGGTGCGGTCCTTGCACTGCCGCGGGTGCGGTGATGCCACGGCCCTCCAAAACCAAAATCATGAATAGTACACCGCGGGGGCACTCATCTAAGAGCGCGGGTGCACTCTACTCACGGCAATGAACAGTAACAAAACAACTAAAAATCGATTCGAAACGCTGAAACGAACAATCAACACCAACTAACACCTCAAATAAATAATAACCAATAATACTATAGCCCAAAACACAACTATAATCATCTAATCACATAACCCAATTAACACAATAAAGCTTAAACCGTACCGTACACCGGGCTCGGCTATTACAATCTCCCCTCCTTAGAGGAATTTCGTCCTCGAAATTGACGTCACGGCACGAACAACTCAGGATACCTCTCTCTCATCTCAGTCTCTGGTTCCCACGTAGCCTCCTCAATCAAATGGTTCCTCCAAAGGACTTTAACGATGCCGATCTCTTTGTTCCTCAGAACTCTAACTGTGCGATCCAGAATCTGAATCGGAATCTCATGGTAAGTCAGACTCGGCGTCAAGTCCAATGGCTCATGGCGAAGAACATGGGAAGGATCTGCAACATACTTCCTGAGCATCGATACGTGAAACACATTATGGACTCTGTCAAGATCGGGCGGTAGGGCTAATCTGTAGGCTCGGTCACCCACTCTGTCCAATATCTCGAATGGACCAATGAATCTAGGGCTCAACTTGCCCTTCTTGCCAAATCGCATCACACCCTTGAGAGGTGCTATCTTCAGAAAAACATGATCGCCAACCTCGAACTGCAAAGGTCTACGATGAACGTCTGCATAGCTCTTCTGTCTGGACTGAGCAGTCTTCATCCTCTCTCTGATAACTGCAACAACATCGGCAGTCTGTTGGACCAACTCGGGACCCAACATCTTCCTCTCTCCAACCTCATCCCAAAACAAAGGGGATCTGCACTTCCTGCCATAAAGTGCCTCATACGGTGCCATGCCAATCGTCGCCTGGTAGCTATTGTTGTACGTGAACTCCACAAGAGGCAACTTGGAATCCCAGCTACCAGAATAGTCAATAGTACAAGCTCTGAGCATATCCTCCAGAATCTGAATGACTCTCTCTGACTGACCGTCGCTCTGAGGATGATAAGCTGTACTGAAAGCTAATCGAGAACCCATAGCTCTGTGCAAACTCTTCCAGAACTCTGAGGTAAATCTGGGGTCACGATCAGACACAATCGACACGGGCACACCATGAAGTCTAACAATCTCTGCAATGTAATCCTCGGCATACTGAGACATCGAATACGTCGTCTTGACTGGGAGAAAGTGCGCTGACTTGGTCAATCTATCAACAATAACCCAAATGGAATTGAAACCCTTCTGCGTCCTGGGTAAACCAGTCACGAAATCCATTGTGATATGCTCCCACTTCCACTGAGGAATCGGCAAAGAAAGCAATGTCCCAGCAGGTCTCTGGTGCTCAATCTTTACCTGCTGACAAGTAAGGCACTGAGAAATGAACAAAGCAATATCTCTCTTCATACCTGGCCACCAGTAGAGTCGTCGAAGATCCTGATACATCTTCGTACTGCCTGGATGAATCGAATAAGGTGCGGTATGAGCCTCTGTCAAGACATCTCTACGAATATCGTCGCCAGAAGGAACACAAATGCGGCCTCTGAAAGTTACCAAATCATCACCATTCAGACTAAACTCTGAATTCCCTTTAGCCTCGGCTCTAGCTCTCAACTCTGCCAACTGAACATCAGTCGACTGCTCTCTACGGATCCTGTCCGTCAATGTAGATCGAATGACCAACGCTGAAAAGCGAGCAATGGTCCCTGGAATCACCAGATCAATCTCCTCTCTCTGCAAATCCATCAACAATGGTCTCTGAATCAAAGAACTCAATGAAGCACTCGACTTGCGGCTCAAAGCATCAGCCACAACATTCGCCTTCCCTGGGTGATAACTGATCGTCACATCGTAATCCTTGACAAGCTCTAACCACCTCCTCTGTCGCATATTGAGCTCTTTCTGCGAGAACAGATACTTCAAACTCTTGTGGTCTGTGAAGATCTCACACTTTTCGCCATACAGATAATGTCTCCAAATCTTAAGGGCGAAAACCACAACTGCAAGCTCCAAATCGTGCGTCGGATAATTCTTCTCATAATCCTTCAACTGGCGAGACGCATAGGCAATAACCTTACCTCGCTGCATCAACACTGCACCAAGGCCTCTCTTCGACGCATCGGTATAGACCACAAAATCCTCTGAACCACTGGGCAAAGAAAGAACAGGAGCTGTCGTCAATCTGTCCTTCAACTCTTGAAATGCACTCTGGCAATCGATAGACCACTCGAACTTGACAGTCTTCCTCGTCAGATTGGACAATGGCAGGGCAATCTTGGAGAAACCTGAAATGAAACGACGATAGTAACCCGCCAAACCGAGGAAACTGCGTACCTCAGAAACAGTGGTAGGAATAGGCCAACTCCGAATCGCCTCTATCTTCAACGGATCAACAGCAATGCCATCTCTCGAAACCACATGGCCTAGAAAAGAAATCTGATCTAGCCAAAACTCACACTTCTTCAACTTGGCAAACAACCTCTTCTCTCGCAACAACTGAAGCACCACTCTGAGATGCTCTGCATGAAGCTCTCTGGATTTGGAATAGATCAGGATATCGTCGATGAAAACAATAACGAAGCTATCCAGATAAGGCTTGAACACACGGTTCATCAGATCCATGAAGACTGAAGGGGCATTGGTCAACCCAAAAGACATGACAAGAAACTCATAGTGACCGTACCTGGTCCGGAAAGCTGTCTTAGGGATATCAGACTCCCTAACCTTCAACTGATAGTAGCCAGACCGAAGATCAATCTTCGAGAACACAGTAGCACCATGGAGCTGATCAAACAAATCATCTATCCGAGGCAACGGATACTTGTTCTTGACAGTTACTTTGTTAAGCTCCCTGTAGTCGATACACAGTCGCAAAGAACCATCCTTCTTCTTGACAAATAGAACCGGAGCTCCCCAAGGCGAAGAACTCGGGCGAATAAAGCCCTTGTCTAAAAGATCCTGCAACTGAGTCTTCAATTCCTTCATCTCGGTAGGGGCCATCCGGTACGGAGCCTTAGAAATAGGAACCGTACCTGGAGCTAAATCAATCACAAACTCAACATCTCTATCCGACGGCAAACCCGGAACATCATCCTCAAACACATCAGCAAACTCCCTCACCACATGAATATCATCTACATTCAACTTAATCAATCTATCAACATCCACAATAGAAGCAAGAAACCCATCGCAACCTCTACACAACAATCTCTCAGCCTCAAAGCAAGAAATAAAAGGAAGGACCAGCGAAGTACCTGTGCTGGCGAGCGCTCCTCCCTGGCCATCATCTGCAAAAGTCACCTTCTTAGCAACACAATCGATAACTGCACGGTAAGTCGAAAGCCAATCCATGCCAAGAATAACATCGAAGGCAACCATAGGGATAACAATCAAATCAGCGAATACAACTCGCTCCTCAATACGAACAGGGCACGCAAAGACAATTGATGTCGGGCACAAGACATCCCCCGAAGGTAAAACAACATTAAGCTGGAGGGGAAGAACAGAAGGAACTATACCCAAAGATCTCAAAAATAATTCAGACATAAAAGAATGAGTAGCACCAGTATCAATCAAAGTAGTAGCTACTCTGCCTGAAATCAAAATAGTACTAGAGATCAATGAAGAATCACGATTAATACCTTCCTTGGTCATCGCAAAGATACGACCCTGCACCTTCCCTTGGCTATCTCCCCTCGGGCAATTCCTAGCAACGTGGCCCGCCGCGCCACAACGAAAACAAGTATGAGTGCCCAATCTGCACTCTCCTCGATGATGCTTACCACACTTTGGACACAGTGGCTTCTCGGGATCAAATGGAACTGGCGGTGGTCTAGAACTCGGCTCCATCTTGCCCTTGCCCTTGAAACGATCCCTGCCCCTCTGATTCGAACCCTGGCCTCTCTGAGCAATGGCCTGGTGTCTCTCCTGCCTCTCCCTGGCGATGTCCTTCTCATCTTGCTCGGCCAACAATGCTTTGGACACAATCTCCTTGAAAGTAACAGCTTTAGACATGTTGATATCACGACGAATCTCCGCTCTAAGGCCTCGAATGAAATGAGCGCCCTTGTCCTTGTCGTTCGAAGCAATATACGGAGCAAATAGGCAACCCTCCTCAAACTTCAGGATATACTGGCCAACATCCAAGCTCCCCTGTCTAAGTTCCAAGAACTCCGTAACCTTCCTCGCTCGAAGTGCGTCGGGGAAATACTTGTCGTAGAACAAGTCAGTGAACTCTGACCACTTCAGTGTCGCAACATCAACTCCAACTTTCGTAGCATTCCACCAAATGCGGGCAGCCTTAACCAACATGAACACTGCACAGCTAATCCTGTCTTTGTCCTCATACTGGAGATGATCGAAGATAGCTTCAAGCGCCTTGACCCACTCGACAGCAACTAGAGGATCGGTGCTACCTGCGAATTCCGGTGGATCCATTCTCTTAAAAGAAGAAAAGACGGCATCAGTGCCAACAGCCTGAGCAACTTGACCTCTCACTTGGCCTCGACCCTGTCCTGCTCCTTGCAATCGGAGCAACTGCTGAATCTGATCGCTATGCACCTTAGCCTGCTCCTTAAGCAACTTGCCGAACTCGTCGACAACTCTCGAGGAAGAACTATCCTCACCCTCTGCCGCCTTACGCTTAGGAGGCATACTCTACAATTGCTCACAAGACACCAATCAATATATATAACAATAGATAGATGCAAGAAAACATACCCGGACAGTTGAAAGTAGACGAAGTCATATGCATTGGTCCGAAGAACACCGCTCTGATACCACTAAATGTGACACCCTGACCCGATACAATTAAAATACAGCGGAATTTAAAATTTTCTTTCAAACATGGAAGGAGTTTCAAAATACATTTTATAAAAGTGTTTACAAAATAACAACATGATCATTCCAATGACATAACAAAATACAAAATATCATTAGTGTGATCATGTTACAAAATGGTACAAAATAATCATCCTTCCAATCTTCGTATGCATATGACCCCCATACACAGTCAACGTCCCGGTCCGTCGCTCTTATCTGCATCACATGAAAATAACTGAAATGAGAATAAATCTCAGCAAGTGGAACTCTTACATAGCAATGATACATAGTATACTCTGTAAAACATGGCTTTTAAATCATAAATACCATCGACTCTGAAACATGAATAACGTAGCAATAACTGTAGCAATAGCAATGGCAATAGATAGCAATACGATGGTATTCTCTTTTCTCTGGTTGGATTGATATCAATAGTATCTGTGACTGTGGTTGCCAATATCCCATCGATATAAATCGATAACTGTGAGGGGATAAAAGCCTATGGTCGATGATCATCTAATTGCATGCAATGCTATGGCTATGATTAATCAATCCAATAAAACATTTGAATTCTCAATAGCATTTAAGGCCGTCGTTTCGCAATCTCATAATATCTCTTGTATTCCCTTTTCAACAATAGTGAGACATCAATGCCTCCAATAGATAATCAATGAAATCAATACATAACAATGGATCAATGGAAGGGAATAACACTTTGAAACCTTTAAAACACAATACATATAATATCATGTGAGCACAAGGGAGGAAATTCCACTTACAAACCAATAGAACACCTCCAACTAAACTCTTGGTACACCACCTACAACAATAATCCATAAATAACACCAATATCAAGACTAAATCCAAGAGTCCATGCTAAATAATCCATAGAACCATCAAAACATCAAATCCAAAATAACCCTTAACTCGAAACCTCATTAGAATCGCACCAAAAACTTACCTAAGCTTCCTTATACCACGGAGAACGATGATCTCAAGTCGGAAATCGAAACAAAGCCAAGAATCAAAGGTAGGAAGCTAAAGAAATGGATGAAAACCCTTGCCAAAAGAGAGAAAATCTCGAAAAGAAGATAAGATAAGGTATGGAATGAAGTCAACTCAATCAAAAAGGTACTAAATATCTCGCCCATACTTACACCGCGGGTGCGGTCACACAAGCACCGCGGGTGCGCTAAGCTCACGGCAACCAAAATAAATCCCATGCACGAACACCGCCGGTGCGGTGCTACAAATACCGCGGGTGCGGTCTCACCGCGGGTGCGGTCCTTGCACTGCCGCGGGTGCGGTGATGCCACGGCCCTCCAAAACCAAAATCATGAATAGTACACCGCGGGGGCACTCATCTAAGAGCGCGGGTGCACTCTACTCACGGCAATGAACAGTAACAAAACAACTAAAAATCGATTCGAAACGCTGAAACGAACAATCAACACCAACTAACACCTCAAATAAATAATAACCAATAATACTATAGCCCAAAACACAACTATAATCATCTAATCACATAACCCAATTAACACAATAAAGCTTAAACCGTACCGTACACCGGGCTCGGCTATTACAGCTTTTCCATTGACCAATTTGACGAGGAAGACTGTGAAGTTTGAGTGGTCCATTGATTGCCAGAGTGCATTTCAAGAGTTGAAGGATAAGCTGACGACAACTCCTGTTCTTTCATTGCCATGTGGTTCAAAGGATTTTGTTGTGTTTACCGATGCGTCGAAGAAAGGCCTTGGTGCAGTGCTGATGCAGCGAGGTAAAGTCATAGCCTATGCTTCTCGCCAGTTGAAAGACTATGAGAAGAATTATCCGACGCACGATTTGGAGCTGGCAGCTGTGGTTTTCGCCTTGAAGATTTGGAGACATTATTTGTATGGCGAAAAGTGTGAGATCTTCACAGACCACAAGAGTTTGAAGTATCTGTTTTCCCAGAAAGAGCTCAATATGCGGCAGAGGAGGTGGTTAGAGCTTGTTAAAGACTATGATGTGACTATCAGTTACCACCCAGGCAAGGCGAATGTTGTAGCAGACGCTTTGAGCCGTAAGTCGAGTTCTTCTTTGAGTTCCTTGATTCAGAGACCTTTGTTGATGGACTTGCAGAGAGAGTAGATTGATTTGGTAGTTCCGGGGACCATTGCTCTTCTATCAGCGTTGGTCATTCGGGCTACATTGACGGACAGGATCCGTAGAGAGCAAGCTACTGATTTGCAGTTGTTAGAGTTGAGAGCTAGAGCTGAGGAGAGGGGTAACTCAGAGTTTGCGTTGAATGGTGATGGTTTGGTGACTTTCAGAGGCCGTATTTGTGTTACCGTTGGTGATGATATTCGGCGAGACGTCTTGACAGAGGCTCATACCGCGCCATATTCGATACATCCAGGCAGCACCAAGATGTATCAGGATCTTCGTCGACTCTACTGGTGGCCAGGTATGAAGAAAGATATTGCTATGTTCATTTCTCAGTGCCTAACTTGTCAGCAGGTGAAGATTGAGCTCCAGAGACCTGCTGGGACATTGCTATCTTTGCCGATTCCTCAGTGGAAGTGGGAACATATTACGATGGATTTCGTGACTGGTCTTCCCAGGACGCAGAAGGGTTTCAATTCCATTTGGGTTATTGTCGATCAATTGACCAAGTCAGCGCACTTTCTTCCAGTCAAGACGACGTATTCCATGAACCAGTATGCCGAGGATTATATAGCAGAGATTGTTAGACTTCACGGTGTCCCTGTGTCGATCGTGTCTGATCGTGACCCTAGATTTACTTCAGAGTTTTGGAAGAGCTTGCACAGAGCTATGGGTTCACGGTTAGCGTTCAGTACAGCTTATCACCCTCAGAGCGACGGTCAATCAGAGAGAGTCATTCAGATTCTAGAGGATATGCTCAGAGCTTGTACTATCGATTATTCTGGTAGCTGGGATTCTAAGTTGCCGCTTGTGGAATTCACGTACAATAACAGTTACCAAGCGACGATTGGGATGGCACCGTACGAAGCACTTTATGGCAGGAAGTGTAGATCTCCCTTATATTGGGATGAGGTTGGTGAGCGGAAGATGTTGGGACCAGAGTTGGTCCAACAGACGGCCGATATTGTTGCTGTTATCCGTGAGAGGATGAAGGCTGCGCAGTCGAGACAGAAAAGTTATGCAGATGTTCGTCGTAGACCTTTGCAGTTTGATGTTGGCGATCACGTGTTCCTGAAGATAGCACCTCTCAAGGGTGTGATGCGATTTGGCAAGAAGGGTAAGTTGAGTCCGAGGTTTACTGGTCCATTCGAGATATTGGACAGAGTTGGTGATCGAGCCTACAAGTTAGCCCTACCGCCAGATCTTGACAGAGTCGATAATGTTTTTCACGTATCGATGCTCAGGAAGTATATTGCGAATCCTTCCCATGTTCTTCGCCACGAACCATTGGACTTGACGCCGAATTTGACGTACCAAGATATTCCGGTTCAGATTCTGGACCGCAAAGTTAAAGTTTTGAGGAGCAAAGAGATCGGCTTCGTCAAAGTTCTTTGGAGGAATCATTTGATCGAAGAGGCTACGTGGGAACCGGAGGATGAGATGAGAGAGAAGTATCCTGAGTTGTTCGTGCAGTGACGTCAATTTCGAGGACGAAATTCCTCTAAGGAGGGGAGATTGTAATAGCCGAGCCCGGTGTACGGTACGGTTTAAGTTTTCGTATGTTATAGATTTATTGATGAAGTTAAGTTAAATTGTGATGTTAAGAGTTGTGTTTATGGGTTATAGTATGATTGGTTATAGTTGCTTGGTGGTTGATATTGTTAGTTGTTGGTTGCTGCGTTGTTAGTTGTTGGTTGTTGCGTTGTTTCAGTGTTTTGTTTATCGGTTGTTTCTGAATCATAAATGGGGAACATGTGTTATATGTATATATATATCTTGCATGAAAACCAAAACGTGGCTTCATTCTTTGTTCTGCACGTCGCACCGCAGGTGCGGTCATGCATGCACCGCAGGTGCGCTCCATGCTCTGATCCCTATCCATTTTGCAGAAGATTAGACCGCGGGTGCGCTCATGTTCTGTACCGCGGGTGCGGTGTCTGCACCGCGGATGCGCTCTGGCTAGCATCGCGGGTGCGGTGATGCTACGGAATTTCTTGCCAACTTACTGTCTATGCACCGCGGGTGCGGTGATGTCTGGCACCGCGGGTGCGGTCTTGCATTTTCCAGAATTTCCTCATTTTTCCATCCTTGCAACACTTTATAATCTTGTCTTATCATTTCTTATAATTTCTGGGCATTACATTTCTCCCCCTCTTAGATCTGAGTTCGTCCCCGAACTCATAAGAAATCAATTCAGATATACGAGAAGAAATGTATACTAGAGTTTAAATCAAAACTCAAATCCATGATCCCCATCTGGAATATGAATTCATGAAGTATAACATCATAATACCTCTAAACTAACTCTGATAGAATCAATCTTGCCATATTGGTTATACAACATCTGTATAAACCAATCACCATTCAATAAAACAATACCAACAGTCGTTGTTCCATCTGTTTATCCCAATCAAGGATATATTCAATCTTCCACTTCAAATACCAAGCATCATCATCCGATGTTGGTTTATCAAATCTGTCATTTCTGATCTATCTTAATAACTATTGTCATACTGTAGTTCATACATTGACAATAAGTCATAACATCTAGTGCTAACATCCAACACTAAAGCTGTACCAAAATCTTCCAATATCTGGCTAGTACATTCTGACTGTCTGTCAATCTGTAAAACTATCCAAGAGAGAGCTCATGATATATTCTATCACACGTACACAATCAATCAAAAATCACAATCTGATATATTCTACTGTGGCATTCTGATCTTTCTGACCATTTTTCTGACATCAATCTGTGTCGTTTGGTCATGTCTGTACATCATCTTGTACAAACTGATAGATATAGATTGAACAATCTGTCAATCACAATCATATCATATTTCAATCTGGAGAAAATGGCGGTAATTTCATTACGAAAGCCATAGAAATGCACTCCCATTTCTATTCAGAAACATACACATCTGTAATAATCTTCTGATTTCTGTCTTCATTTGTTGACAATTCATACAATTCAGTACAATTTCTGCCAAAATTTCAGTACAAATCTGTCACAACTGACTTAATTTGTCTATATCAAAACTGTCTGTTCGAATATCATACATTCTCAGTCACAAACATGACAACTGAAGTCACTACAGCGCATTTCTGACATTATCTGTGATTTCAACTTCGAACTACTGACATAAACAATCAGTTAATAACATTAAGTAAAGAAGAAATACCTACCTGATAATCGGCTCTGACTATTGATATCAATTCTGTTATACAATTCTGAAACATTCTGACATCACAAGATAATCAGTCCTAATACAAAACACAGAATCACATATCTGTTACTCGGATCAATACACTATTGTAATTATCGAAATCAAGTTCTGAACATTCTGAGCACATTTCTGAATAGTTGTACCTCTCGAAAATAACTCTGATACAATTGAACTGTATATATTCTCAACGGTTCACAACAATCTGTATCATATACGGATTCAAAACGACAGTAATATCAAATCAGAAACGAAGTATAAATATCCTATACAGATCTAGTGAGTTCAGTGAACTCATAGAACAATGATTTCTGGTAAATATCTTCATGTCATTCTGATCAACTGCTATATCTCATCTACAATTAAAATGTGCTCCCAACCAATATAAGATATCACGAATAATGATTTAGAACAATAATAATACGCCAGCAGATATAAAGCAACAGTCGAATAAAATAATCTGCCAAATCAGACAAAATACATTTTTGACAATTCTGACATTTCTGACATCGGTATCATTCTCAATCACTGATCCCAATCTCATCTGTGTCAAGGTAAATCTGTATACTAATTTAGATATCACTTACTCTGAATACAATCTGTTTCAAGCGGAATTCTTATCTGAATAATTTCTGTATACAATAATCCTAATTCTCAGAATATTCACTACAATCTTCAAATATTCAATTCTTTCAATTTGGTATGTATTATTCTGTATATTCAGTATCATTCTGTACTGAATCTAACATACAAACAATACCTGATCTACATTCAATTTCTGAAGTTTGTCTTTATAAGATCACATAAATCTGAAATCTTATCTAGGCAAACATCAGCCAACTCATATATCACTGGCAAATCTGCCAATGATAGGCTCGATTTCAGTAGGTCTACTGAATACATAAGGATACAATCTGCTCCTTTCTGTACTAATCGAGTCATATACAATACAGATATCAAAGGAATGCTAAATCTAGAATCCTTATCGTGGTATCTCCACTGATCAGTCATCTCTGGTCTGACTCTTACCATTTCTAGAAAAATTCTACAATATGTCTGTACTTGTTCAGCATATACGTATCAATAATACGTTCAAATCAGAAAACATAAGTACATCGTAATCTATCTCTATTTGTAATGCCCGAGAATTATATAATTGTTAAACCAAGCTTATTAATTATTAATCTTCATTAACGGGAGACTCGGAAGATATGAGAATGCATGACATGCAATGAGGGAAGGAAAGACTTGAGAAACCAGCTGTGGCATGATCAGAAAACTAGAATTTAGAAGTTTCAACAACCGCACACGCGGTGCTAGCACGACCGCCCCCGCGGTGTGTGTGCAGAAAATGTAGTGCAAAGCCCGTAGCCACACCGCACCTGCGGTATTAGATGGAGCGCACCCGCGCTGATGACACCACACCCGCGGTCGTGTAGGCAGCGCACCCGCGGTCTCAGCTTTGAGAGAATGGATAGGAATCACCGTTTGAGCGCACCCGCGGTGCTGGCATGACCGCACCCGCGGTGCGACGTGCACTATGAAAATGAAGCCACGTCTTATGTTGTTGCATGCAGTATATATAGGAGCATGACACGTAAATCCATCAGAAAATCGGAAAACGGGACGAGATTTTGGAAAGAAAATCCTTATGCCTTTTAGATTTACGATTGTGGAAGATTCGTCTATCAGAATTCAAATCTGAACGCAGTATCGTATTCCTCGCAACTAGAGCTACACAAGGACGTAAGTTTTATTACGTTTTGAGATGTTTTGAAAATATGATGTTGATAGAATTGCATATGATTCAGATATGGCGTTTCTACTATCGTAGACATTGTAGAATTGAAGACAGACTGAAGAACAGATTGTTTATGTATTTGTTATGATTTTTGAAAGATATTGACTAAGATTCTATATCAGAATTGTGTTAATACTCAGAGTAGGAATTATGTTGACACAGATTATGAGTTCCAGTAGTATATTTGTAATGTTCAGATTGACGGGGTTATTCAGATTATATAATATTATGTCGTCGAAATCTCAGTTGTGTAACGACCCAAGGCTATCCCGATCTTGGGCTCTGCTCTATGGGCCTTAGCCCCTCTGGAACTCTTCCCTCACGGGCTTTCCATAGGCATCGTTACTCATAGGACTCTCCACACCAGGTTGGTGGAGTGATACCTCCCCAAGTCTCGAACCCATGACCTCCTGGCTTAAGTACATTGTTCAAAGAGACTTGGTACCAATTGAGCTAGTAGCTCAATTGGTACCAAGTCTCTTTGAACAATGTACTTAAGCCAGGAGGTCATGGGTTCGAGACTTGGGGAGGTATCACTCCACCAACCTGGTGTGGAGAGTCCTATGAGTAACGATGCCTATGGAAAGCCCGTGAGGGAAGAGTTCCAGAGGGGCTAAGGCCCATAGAGCAGAGCCCAAGATCGGGATAGCCTTGGGTCGTTACAATAAAAGGCGCCTTTTATTGTAACGACCCATTACAGGCCCAGTGGACCGCCCATACGGCCCACTGCCAACCGACCCAAGGCTATCCCGATCTTGGGCTCCCTCTATGGGGCCTTTGTCCCTCACGGGCTTTCCATAGGCGTCGTATGGTTACTCATAGAACTCTTAAGCCCATGAACTTAAGTATGTGCCTCCCCAGGATCGAACCCAAGACCACATGGATATATAGGTACTTGGCACAATCCTGGTACCAATTGAGCTACTAGCTCAATTGGTACCAGGATTGTGCCAAGTACCTATATATCCATGTGGTCTTGGGTTCGATCCTGGGGAGGCACATACTTAAGTTCATGGGCTTAAGAGTTCTATGAGTAACCATACGACGCCTATGGAAAGCCCGTGAGGGACAAAGGCCCCATAGAGGGAGCCCAAGATCGGGATAGCCTTGGGTCGGTTGGCAGTGGGCCGTATGGGCGGTCCACTGGGCCTGTAATGGGTCGTTACAAGTTGAGTTAGATTGATCAGATTCAGATACAATTTCGATTAGATTGTGATATTATCGATATGACTCAGATTGTATCTTGTTCAGATATTGATCAGATTGTATATTGAATTGAGTATTGACCAGAACAGATAGTGTATTAAGTTATTCACTGATACAGCGTATTTGATATTGTCATTTCAGATTTGATATGGACAGATTCGACTTCGAGACTTCGTCTTCGTTAGACCGGGACGACAAAGGTATAATTCATGTGATATTCGGGAAGAAACAACTCAATCGAGATCATCCTTGAGTTGCCCAATAAATCACATACTATATTCTTGTTTATGCTTTATCGTGATATGATTATTGCGTATCTTGATATGATTATGTTTGTTATAGATCGATTTGCTTATAGAACTTGTATGCAAATCATGTTCAGATGATTATGCTTGCTTACAGATTTTGTATTCATGCATTAAGATAGGAAAGTCTGCGAGATCATCCAGACTTCTAGACGTTCGGCGATATCACAGCTTAGGGGAAGATCACCGCCCCTATTGTAGATGCGGATAAAGATCAGGCCGAAGTCTAGGAATAAGACGTACAGCACCTCGATTGGTAGGGTAGGTGACAGACAGTGACGTCTTATTCACACCGGGATCCCTATAGTTATAGTCGAGTCGAGTCTAGACATGATTTGACTAGAGCTGCATGTGTTTAGAGATGTGGTTTCATAGATTATGAAACCCATGGTTATTGCTTTCAGTCATGATAGCATGTTTATATGAATTGAGTTGAATTGCATGTTTATCTGAATTGAGTTGCATGATTATTTTGATTTGACTTCATAGATTATGAAATCTATTACTTTTGAATATGAACATGATAGCATGTTTTATGATTTAGATTGTTTCTATACATGCTTACCATGTTTTATACTGGGATTTATTCTCACCGGAGTTATCCGGCAGTTGTCTTGTTTTGTATGTGTGCATGACAACAGGTAGGGCTGGATCAGGGTCGAGAAGATGACGAGAGGAGACGAGTTAGCGTGGTGGTTCCGGACTTGGATAGATTTAGGTTTTATTACTTGAACTATAGTAGTTGAACCTTAGATTAGTTAAAAGATTGTTGTATCTTTATACTGAATTGTAGTTTATACAGATATGTATATTTTGTAGATCGCCATTACCTTCCGCACATTATTCTAAAAAGAAAAATTTTTAGACCCTGTATTATCTTAATTGATAATTAAATCCCAAAGATGATTAAGAAGATGATTAGCGTCCGGGTCCCCACAACAGGTGGTATCAGAGCGATAGATCCTTTAGATTGAGATAGTTAGAGTGATAGATCCTTTAGATTGAGATAGAAGAGAATGAGCGGGGTAGATTGAATTTTCTTTCCTTGCATGTGTTTGCTAGCATGAGAATTATTTCAATGTTGACTTACATTGTGAGTGCTAGCATGATTTATTGCTTTACCTATTACATGTTGTTTGTTATCTGGGTTGATTACAGCATGTAATTACTAAGACTGAATCAGAACCGTGTCTGGATCAGAGGTATATGATCAGAGGAGGGCTGAGACAGATTATACAGATTGTGTATTGATTTGTTTGATATTCAGATATACCGCCTCAGAGATTTCCAGAAAGGGATAGTACTTCGTCGGAACAGATAGAGGCAACAGAAACTCAGCTAGAAGAAAAGATGAAAGAATTTGAGTTATTACAGCCGCCGATTCTGAGTGGTACCGAGACATCTGAAGATTGTCAGAACTGGTTTGATGATATAGAAATCTTGTTCGATTTACTTGATTGTACAGATGAACAAAGAGTTAAAATGGTACCTTATCAGTTACGAGAAGCCGCCAGGAATTGGTGGATCACCAGTAGAAGAATGTGGGAACAGAGAGGTACAGTGATTTCGTGGGAAATATTCAGAACTGAATTTTATCGACGATTTTTCTCAGCCTCGTACCGAGAGGACAAGAAATTAGAGTTTGAGAATTTGAGCCAAGGGCAGCTAAATATTGACGAATATATTGCTAAATTCTCGACTCTAATGCATTTTGCTCCTCATTTAGCTGGAAATGATGAAGCTATAGTAAATCAATTCATCAGAGGATTGAACTCGGAGGTAGTTGCATTTATGAATTTGCAGCGACCTTACCATTTTGCTGACATCCTGAGTAGAGCGAAGAGAGCGGAGGTGAGTCTGATTAGACAATTGACAAGGTTATGTGTGAAGCAACCCTAGACACAGCAATCCCCTCTCCGATATGATCACGGCAGTACGAGTGGGAAGCAAGATTTGCTGAAAGCCCGCAAGAAGCCATTCAAGAAGTTAGGGGGTGATTCCTCGAGTTCCAGTAGTTCTAGTCCGAGCTATACTGGAGTGTATTGCAGGAGTTGCGGAGGGAGACATTCCACTGCGCAATGCCAGGGAGTGACTGGTAGATGCAATAATTGTGGACAGCCGGGACACTTTGCTAAAGTCTGTCCCCAGAAGCGTTCCCGAAGATTGTAGGGAATAGAGTTCAATTGAAAACACAGATCCAGAATTCACAACAGGTACTATTCTTTATAATGAGATTTCATATGTATTGATATATACTAATGCATTCCTTAAGATTATCCTTGAATGAGTTGCATGGAGATATGCATTATCTGTTGGGTCTATATGACTGTAATATTTATGTACTTGTGTTGCTGATTTGATTGCATTATTGATGTTAATATGCTGAACCAGTACAGAACTATTATAGATTCCAGTCAGGAACATATAAGATTCAGACCAGATATGGCTGTTAAGTAGAGATTTCACGATAAGGATTCTAAATTTAGAATTCCTTTGATATCTGTGTTGTTTATGACTCGATTATTACAGAAAAGAGCAGATGGTATCCTTATGTATTCAGTAGATTTACTGAAATCGAGCCTAGCATTGGCAGATTTGCCAATGATGTATGGGTTGACTGATGTTTGCCTAGATAAGATTTTAGAATTGCCTTATACCAGAAAGATAGAGTTCAGAATTGTATTGAGATCAGACATTGATTGTATGTGTAAGGCTCGAAGATTTAGTTATCATAATCAGATGGATTCGTTGATAATTAAGATGATTGTAGATGTATTTCATTGGACTAGAAAAGAAAGGGAAATGTATAATAAAGATGTGAAAGATAGTCAAAAGAATAAGTAAGGCCGAAGCTATGGCGCATATGCGCGAAGGAATGCGTGCATATGCATGAGAATTCCAGTAGCATTGGCGCATATGCGCGGAAAGAGTGGCGCATATGCGCGACATGTACAGCAGCATGGGCGCATATGCGCGAGAGTAGTGACGCATATGCGTGGAGCGTCCAGAACCATTGGCGCATATGCGCGAGTTTAGTGGCGCATATGCGCGAGTGCTAAATCTGCCGAGACAGTAGGTGCGGCGCATATGCGCGAGTAATGCCGCGCATATGCGCGAGACGTGTACTTTAAAGGATGAGCCATGTGTATCGAATCATGCAATATATATATATATAGAATGTCCTCATTCAGTAGATAGCAACGAGGAAAGGAAGCATAACTCTCAGAAATCCTCTCCAAGCTTCAATCTTTCTAGGACTTGATTTTACAAGATTTACTCATCCAAACGTTAATCCGACTTCGGTTTTGAACTCCTCTCTTTATTAGCTACAAGGTGATGTAAGTTTTTTTCAATTCCAGCATGTTTTGAAATATATATGTTGGGAGAATTAGGGTTTAAGCTTTAGAATGTGTTCTTGTGGTTATTGACACCGTAGAAATCCAATCGGATCGAAGAACGGATATCGTATGCTATTATTACGATTTTCAGCATGTATAGAATGAAGTATATGCAGATTTTGAGATCTTGACTTGGATATTGTGATGATTATGAATTGAGGATATAGTTTTGTGTTGATTTTGTTGTATTGATTAGACCGGTGTCGAGAATTACGTCGTTATGACGTCAAATTGTATCAAGATCAAGTATTGAGAGTGGATAGGTGTTGATTTGGATTAGTAATTGATAAATTGTGTATCAACATTCCATTTCAGATTCATCTTACCTCACTTCGACATCGAGACCTCGACATCGATAAAGGTTTAACAAAAAAAGGTATAAGTCATGTTTTGTTTGGGGAGATGTAACTCAAATAAGATATTATTTGAGTTTCCCAACCAAAATCACATACTAGTATTATTAGATATATTGTAACATGTTTATGAATTGTGTATAGCATTATATTCAATCTTTTAACATGTTTATGCTTTGATTTCAGAATTGTATTCAAGCATGTATGATCAGTGTGATATTCAGATATGAATATGATTATACTTTGTTTACATATTGATATTCATTGCATCTAAGATAGGAGAGTCTTTGACAGGCATTGTCAAATAGCTAGACGTTTCGGTGTATCTCAGCATAGGAGTAGGTATTACTCTTATTGCCGCCGTTGATACAGCTCAGACCGAAGTCTAGGAATGAGACGTACATTACCCCGATTGGAGGGTAGGTAGTGACGTCTTATTCACACCGGGATCCCTAGAGTTCTAGTCGAGTCGAGTCCAGACATGGTTTGATTCGCATTGCATTGCATGTGCATATGATGTCATTCATGATAGCATGTTTCATGTTTAATTGATTATATGCATGTATACATGTTTATACTGGGATTTGTTCTCACCGGTTTTCCGGCTGTTGTTATGTCTGTATGTGTGCATAACAACAGGTGGGGCAGGATCTGGGTCACGCAGAGGATGAGAGATGGACATAGCGTGGTGATCTCGGGCATAGCAGAAGAACTAGTAGTTGTACTTTTGGCATGTACTGTATTTAATTACTAGTTGTCGAATATGGTTTGGAACCAGACATATTTGTATCTTATGTTTGTATATATTGTTGTTGAATCACATAGAGACTTCTTATGTTAGCTTTCATTTGAGTTAATATAAAAAGAAAAATTTGACCCACTTTTTATATTAATGATCCGTTTTAATCCCAAAGAAAAGAATTAGAGCCCGGGTCCCCACAACAGGTGGTATCAGAGCCATAGGTTCTATAGATTGAGATAGAATAGAATGAGCGGGGTAGATCGAGTCTTCTTCCTTGCTTTATGATGTGCTAGCATGATTTAGTGCTTTCATTATTGCTTGTTGTATGATTATCTGACTTGTATTACAGCATGTGTTAGTAAAGACTGAATCAGAACCGATTCGAGATCAGAGGTAACTGACTAGAGAAGGGCTGAGACAGTTGTATATCTTGTATTCTAATCAGTTGGATTATTAGATACATGCCTCCTAGAAGAGCAGCCGTTCCTTTACGACCACCAGCGCCAGAGCAGGGTAGCACATCCGGAGATACGATGGACGTCACTGCTACGCCCATGGAGACTCTATTAAAACGATTCCAGTCATTCCGACCCCCGACTTTAAAGGGTACAGAAAATGCAATTGAATGTGAAAGCTGGTTGGAGGATATCGAGATGTTATTCGAGTCTCTGGAATATAGTGACGAGAAACGAGTGAAACTCATTGGCCATCAACTGCAAGATGTGGCTAAGTATTGGTGGGTGAATATAAGGAGAGCACTAGAACAGCGTGGCACCGAGGTTACATGAAAAGCATTCAAGACGGAGTTCTATCAGCGATTCTTCCCTGTATCCTATCGCAAAGATAAAGGCGATGAATTTGCAAACCTGAGGCAAGGGCAATTGAACATTGAGAGTACGTTGCTAAATTTTCTTCTTTGCTTCGCTTTGCACCTCACGTTTCAGGCAATGATGAGGCCATGGCAGATCAGTTTATAAACGGCTTAAATCCTGATGTCTTCACATTGGTCAATACTGGGAGACCTAATAATTTCGCTAAAGCATTGAATCGTGCCAAAGGAGCTGAAGCAGGATTGCTTAGGCAACGGAGTGTTCCGTATGTGGCTCCGAGTCCAAGACCGCCATTACCTCCAGTACAACCTCCTCCCCGATTCGAAAGTGGTGGTAGCAGCAGCGGACGCAAAGATCAGTTGAAAGCAAAGGGTAAACAGTTTAAGAGGGCAGGTAGTAGTTCTTCGAGCTCCAGCGGGTCAAGACAGAGAGGTTTTGGCCAGAGTCTAGAGGTGGCAAGTGGATATTGCAGTACTTGTGGATGCAAGCATGCCACAGAACAATGTCAAGGTGTAGTGGACAGGTGTAAAAACAACAGGGGCATTATGCCAAGGTCTGTCCTCAGAGAAGTGGTGCATCGAGATTCCAGGCTGCAGGATCCTCTGCCTCCGTGACTCAGCCTGAGAGGCAGGCTTCATCTGTTCACTCATTTCAGCCGCCACCAGCACAGACCCAGCCTCGAGCCAGAGGTGGCCAGCCAGGGAGTCAGCCTCAGAGACAACAGGCTCAGGTGTTTGCCTTGACTGAAGAGCAAGCACAGGATGCCCCAGATGATGTCATTGCAGGTAACTGTTTCCTTTGCGGTTATCCTGCTTATATATTGATAGATACAGGTGCATCGCATACATTCATATCAGCACGATTTGCATTATTGCATTCTCTGCCTGTTGAGTCGTTACTAGATGTCGTGTCTATTACTTCTCCGTTAGGAAGTGGTTTGATATCGGTAACTACGGTTAGACATTGCATTCTACAGATTGAGGGGCATGAAATTGACCTAGAGTGTATAGTGTTGGGTCTGGCTGATTTTGATTGTATAGTTGGGATTGACATGCTAACAAAGTACAGAGCTACCGTGGATTGTTTCCACAAGATTTTCAGATTCAGACCCGAGATGACAGACGAGTGGAAATTCTACGGGAAGGGTTCCAGATCTCGGATTCCCTTGATTTCGGCTCTTACTATGAACAGATTATTGCAAAAAGGAGCAGATGGTTTCTTTATTTATGCTGTAGATATGCAAAAGTCGAGCCCGGCGTTGGCAGATATACCAGTAGTGCGGGAATTTGCTGATATTTTTCCAGATGAGATCCCAGGACTACCTCCGGTTCGTGAGGTAGACTTTAGTATTGATCTTACACCAGGTACCGTCCCTATTTCGAGAGCTCCGTATAGGATGGCACCCATCGAACTAAAAGAACTGAAAGCACAGTTAGAAGATCTCCTGGCCAAGGGATATATCAGACCTAGTGTATCTCATTGGGGCGCTCCGGTGCTGTTTGTGCGGAAGAAAGATGGTTCGATGCGTTTGTGTATTGATTACAGGCAACTGAACAAGGCAACGATCAAGAATAAATATCCTTTGCCTAGGAAAGTACTTGTCGTAGAAAAGCTCAGTAAACTCAGACCACTTCAAAGTAGAAACATCAATGCCAACCTTGGTCGCATTCCACCACAAACGTGCAGCTTTAACCAGCATAAAAACATCACAACTGATACGATCTCTGTCCTCATACTGGAGATGATCAAAAATCGCCTCCAAAGCCTTGACCTACACTCTACTTTGCAAGCTAAGGATCGGAGCTGCCTGGAAATCGGGTGATTCATCCTCTAAACGCAGAAAAGATAGCATCAGAACAACTGCAGCTGGAGCACCTGCCATCTACCTTGGCCTCTGCCCTGGCCCTGTCCTTGCAGTGCTATCAACTGCTGGATCTGCTCACTATGAACTAGCCTGCTCCTTCAGTACTGACGATACCTTCAGGTACGGGTGATTTCTTGTATATTGTGATGCTTCTCACAGAGGTTTGGGATGTATTCTTATGCAGCGAGGTCATGTGATCGCATACGCCTCGAGACAATTGAAGCCACATGAAGTTCGATACCCCATTCACGATCTTGAATTGGCGGCTATCGTATTTGCATTAAAGATTTGGCGTCATTATCTCTACGGCGAGAAATTTGAGATCTTCTCCGATCACAAGAGCCTAAAGTACCTATTCTCTCAATCAGAACTGAACATGAGGCAGCGTAGATGGCTAGATCTTCTGAAAGATTTTGACTGTGAAATCAAATATTATCCAGGGAAGTCAAATGCAACAGCAGATGCCTTGAGTCGTAAGGTATGTTCTTTGTCCTTATCGACGATAGGTGTTAACAAGTTAGTTGAAAATTGCTGTACATATGGATTAGAATTTGATACAGATAGTAAGCCACTACGACTTTTTACGATCCAAGTTGAGCCCAATTTGATTATGAGGATCAAGGAAGCACAAAGAACCGATCAGAATGTGCAGAAATCAATCCAAATGGTCAGATCAGGGCATGTATCAGAATATCAGGTACGAGATCATGTGTTGTACATGAATAACCGTCTAGTTGTGCCAGATGTTGCAGATTTGAGACAGCAGATTCTGACAGAGGCACATTGTAGTCGGTTCAGCATTCATCCGGGTGGCAGGAAGATGTACAACGACTTGAAGACACAGTTCTGGTGGAAGCAAATGAAGTCAGACATTGCCGAATTTGTGTCTAAGTGTTTGAACTGCCAACAGGTGAAAGCTGAGAGGAAGAAACCTGGTGGATTACTTCAAAGTTTAGCCATTCCAGAATGGAAATGGGATCACATTTCCATGGATTTTGTGACGAAGTTACCACGATCATCCAGAGGCTGCGATGCGATTTGGGTTATCATTGACAGATTGACCAAATCTGCATGTTTCATCCCATACAGAATGACATATAGACAGGATCAGATGGCGGAGATTTATATTCGTGAGGTAGTCAGATTGCATGGAGTGCCGAAGTCTATCGTATCAGATCGTGATCCACGATTCACTTCACACTTCTGGCACAGTCTACAGCAGGCCTTAGGTACGACATTGCACCTGAGTACTGCTTACCATCCTCAGACAGACGGACAGTCAGAGCGGACTATCCAGACTTTAGAGGATATGTTGAGAGCCGTCGTGCTAGATTTTGGAATTGGTTGGCAAGATTCCCTACCTCTTTGCGAATTCTCTTACAATAATAGCTATCAGACGAGTATCGAGATGGCACCGTTTGAAGCTTTGTATGGCAAGAAGTGCAGATCTCCGCTATACTGGGATGACGTTTCAGAGGTACCAGAACTTGGGCCAGATATGATTCGTGACATGACAGAGAAGGTGAAACTCATTCAGAAGAGGATGAAGACAGCACAAGATCGACAAGCAAAGTATGCCAATATCAGACGTAGACCATTAGTTTTTGAGGCGGGAGATAGAGTATTCTTAAAGATTTCTCCATTCAGAAGCGTTGTTCGATTTGGCAAACGCGGGAAACTATCTCCTCGATACATTGGTCCTTACGAGATTCTTGAGAAGATTGGCGATCGAGCTTATCGACTTGCACTTCCTCCTTCTCTATCTGGGATACATGATGTCTTTCATGTATCGATGTTGCGTAAGTATGTGATACCCTGACCTCTTTTAAAATAAATACGCAGCGGAAATAAAATTTTTCTCTTTAAAATATACGGAAGGAGTTTCAAAATACATTTCATCAAATATCTTTACAAAATAAATACATGATCATTTAAATGACATAACAAAAACAAAATATCATTCCTATGATCATGCCAAAATCCTCCTTCCAACGGTGTATGCATATGACCCCCGATCTACAGTCAACGTCCCGAGGCACCACTCTGATCTGCATCACATGAAAATAACTGAAATGAGAATAAATCTCAGCAAGTGGAACTCTTATATAACAATGAACAATAACTCTGTAAAACATCTCTTTGAAATCATAAATACCATCAACTCTGAACTGTAAACTCTGAATATCAATAACATAGCAATAGCATAAAAATATGATGGTATTTCTCTTTTGCTCTGGGGATTGATATCAATAGTATCTCTGCTCTGGGGTTGCTCGTATCCCAAATCGATATAAATACCGATAACTCTGAGGGATATAAGCCTCTGGGCGATGATCATCTAATATTGCATGCAATCTCTGACTATGTATTTATCAATCCGAAAACATTTAAACTCTTCTCTGGTTTTAACAATCACTTTGAACTCTATATATCTCTTTGTATTCCCTTTAATCAATAATGAGACATACAATGCCTCCAATACATATAACAATACATACTATGGATCAAATGAAAGGGAATAACACAATAAACTCTTTGAAACACATACATATATAATCATGTGAGCAAAAAGGAATGAATTTCCACTTACAAACCACAACAAACACCTCAACTTAGCTCTTGATCACCACCTACAACAAATAATCCACAAATAACACCAATATCAACTAAATATCCAAGATTACAAGCTAAATAATCCATAAATCCACATAAACAACCCACCTAAACAACTCTTAATTTACAACCTTAACAGAATCGCACCAAAAACTTACCCAAGCTTCCTAGCACCAAGGAGAACGTCGAACTCAAGTCGAAATTCCAAACAAACGCTTGAATCGAAGATAGGAAGTGAAAGAAATGACCAAAAACCCTTGCAATGGAGAGAAATGTCGAAAATGAAGGAGAGAATAAAGGAAAAGTATGGCCAACCACTCCAAAAAGTAGCTTAAAAACTCGACCATACCTTCACCGCGGGTGCGCTCCTCTAAGCACCGCGGGTGCGCAATGGCTACGGCATCTCAAAAAAAATCTGGAACTCGAACAGCGCGGGTGCGGCACTGCAAACAGCGCGGGTGCGGTCTCCACCGCGGGGGCGGTCACTACAACGCCGCGGGTGCGGTGTGCTCACGGCAAAACACTATTCCCATGCAACAAAAATCAAACCGAAACGCTGAAACGAACAACCAACATCATCTAATACCTCAAGACAATAAAACTAACAATACTATAGCCCAAAAATTCAACTCTGAACATCTAATCAAATATCCCAAATAACAAACGAAACTTAAATCGTACCGTACACCGGGCTCGGCTATTACAATCTCCCCCCCTTAAGGGAATTTCGTCCGCGAAATTGACGTCACGGCACGAACAACTCAGGATACTTCTCTCTCATCACATCCTCTGGTTCCCACGTAGCCTCCTCTATCAAATGGTTCCTCCAAAGAACTTTGACAATGCCGATCTCTTTGTTCCTCAGAACTCTAACTGTGCGATCCAAAATCTGAATCGGAATCTCTTGATATGTCAAATTCGGCGTCAAGTCCAATGGCTCATGGCGAAGAACATGGGAAGGATCTGCAACATACTTCCTGAGCATCGATACGTGAAACACATTATGAACTCTGTCAAGATCTGGAGGTAGGGCTAATCTGTAGGCTCTGTCACCAACTCTGTCCAAAATCTCGAATGGACCAATAAATCTAGGACTCAACTTGCCCTTCTTGCCAAATCTCATCACACCCTTGAGAGGTGCTATCTTCAGAAATACATGGTCGCCAACCTCGAACTGCAAAGGTCTACGACGAACATCTGCATAGCTCTTCTGTCTGGACTGGGCAGTCTTCATCCTCTCTCTGATAACAGCAACAACATCAGCAGTCTGTTGAACCAACTCTGGTCCCAACATCTTCCTCTCACCAACCTCGTCCCAATACAAGGGAGATCTGCACTTCCTGCCATAAAGTGCCTCATACGGTGCCATGCCAATCGTCGCCTGGTAGCTATTGTTATAAGTGAACTCAACCAAAGGCAACAAAGAATCCCAGCTACCTGGAAAGTCTATCGTACAAGCTCTGAGCATATCCTCAAGAATCTGAATGACTCTCTCTGACTGACCATCGCTCTGAGGATGATAGGCTGTACTGAACGCTAACCGCGAACCCATAGCTCTGTGCAAACTCTTCCAAAACTCTGAAGTAAATCTAGGGTCACGATCAGACACAATCGACACAGGGACACCATGAAGTCTGACAATCTCTGCTATGTAGTCCTCGGCATACTGGTTCATCGAATACGTCGTCTTGACTGGAAGAAAGTGCGCTGACTTAGTCAATCGATCAACGATAACCCAAATAGAATTGAAACCTCTCCGCACTCTGGGAAGACCAGTCACGAAATCCATCGTAATATGCTCCCACTTCCACTGAGGAATCGGCAACGACAACAATGTCCCAGCAGGTCTCTGGTGCTCAATCTTCACCTGCTGACAAGTAAGGCACTGAGAAATGAACACGGCAACATCCTTCTTCATACCTGGCCACCAGTAGAGTCGACGAAGATCCTGATACATCTTCGTACTGCCTGGATGAATCGAATACGGCGCGGTATGAGCCTCTGTCAGAATATCTCTACGAATATCATCGCCAACAGGAACACAAATACGACCTCTGAAAGTCACCAAACCATCACCATTCAAGGCAAACTCTGAATTACCTCTAATCTCTGCTCTATCTCTCAACTCTGTCAACTGAACATCAGTCGACTGCTCTCTACGAATCCTGTCCGTCAAAGAAGATCGAATAACCAACGCTGAAAGACGAGCAATGGTACCTGGAATCACCAGATCAATCTCCTCTCTCTGCAAATCCATCAGCAACGGTCTCTGAATCAAAGAACTCAATGAAACACTCGACTTGCGGCTTAAAGCATCAGCCACAACATTCGCCTTCCCTGGGTGATAACTGATAGTTACATCGTAATCCTTGACAAGCTCTAACCACCTCCTCTGTCGCATATTGAGCTCTTTCTGCGAGAACAGATACTTCAAACTCTTGTGGTCTGTGAAGATCTCACACTTTTCGCCATACAGATAATGTCTCCAAATCTTAAGGGCGAAAACCACAGCTGCTAGCTCCAAATCGTGCGTCGGATAATTCTTCTCATAATCCTTCAACTGGCGAGAAGCATAGGCAATGACCTTACCTCTCTGCATCAACACTGCACCGAGACCCTTCTTCGACGCATCGGTAAAGACCACAAAATCCTCTGAACCACTGGGCAATGCGAGAATAGGAGCTGACGTCAATCTATCCTTCAACTCCTGAAATGCGCTCTGGCAATCTATAGACCACTCGAACTTCACAGTCTTCCTTGTCAGATTGGACAATGGCAGGGCAATCTTGGAAAAATCCGAAATGAAACGACGATAGTAACCCGCCAAACCAAGGAAACTGCGTACCTCTGAAACAGTCGTAGGAATAGGCCACTTCTGAATCGCCTCTATCTTCATCGGATCAACAGCAATGCCATCCCTCGAAACGACATGGCCTAGAAAAGAAATCTGATCCAGCCAAAACTCACACTTCTTCAACTTAGCAAACAACCTCCGCTCTCTCAGCAACTGGAGCACAACTCTGAGATGCTCTGAATGAAGCTCTCTGGTCTTAGAATAGATCAAGATATCGTCGATAAAGACAATGACGAAGCTATCCAAATACGGCTTGAACACACGGTTCATCAGGTCCATGAAAACAGAAGGGGCATTGGTCAAACCAAAAGACATCACGAGAAACTCATAGTGACCATACCTGGTTCTGAAAGCCGTCTTAGGGATATCAGACTCCCTAACCTTCAACTGATAGTAGCCAGACCGAAGATCAATCTTCGAGAAAACAGTGGCACCCTGGAGTTGGTCAAATAGATCGTCAATCCGTGGCAACGGATACTTGTTCTTGATCGTCACTTTGTTGAGCTCTCTGTAATCGATACACAGACGCAAAGACCCGTCCTTCTTCTTAACAAATAGAACCGGAGCTCCCCAAGGCGAAGAACTCGGACGAATGAAACCCTTATCTAGAAGATCCTGCAACTGCGTCTTCAACTCTTTCATCTCGGTAGGAGCCATCCTATACGGAGCCTTAGAAATAGGAACCGTACCTGGAGCAAGATCAATAACAAACTCTACATCCCTATCCGGCGGCAAACCCGGAACATCATCCTCAAACTCATCAGCAAACTCCCTCACCACATCAATATCATCAATATTCAACTTAATCAGTCTATCCATATCCACAACAGATGCTAGAAAAACATCACAACCTCTACACAATAGCCTCTCAGCATCAAGACACGAAATAAAAGGAAGGACCAGCGAAGTACCTGAGCTGGCGAGAACTCCTCCCTGGTCATCATCTGCAAAAGTCACCGTCTTAGCAACGCAATCAATAACAGCACGATAGGTCGACAGCCAATCCATGCCAAGAATAACATCAAAGGCAACCATCGGGATCACAATCAAATCAGCAAAGACCTCTCGATCAACAAAACGAACGGGGCACGCATACACTATGGAAGTCGGGCACAAAACATCTCCCGAAGGCAAAACAACACTAAGCTGAAGGGGAATAACAGAAGGAACTATACCCAAAGATCTCAAAAACAATTCAGACATAAAAGAATGAGTAGCACCAGTATCAATCAAAGTAGTAGCTACTCTGCCTGAAATTAAAATGGAACTAGAGATTACAGAAGAATTACAATTAATACCTTCCTTAGTCATCGAAAAGATACGACCCTGCACCTTCTCCTGGCTAGCTCCCCTAGGACAATCTCTGGAAATATGGCCTGGCATGCCACAACGATAACAAGAACGAGTGCCAAATCTACACTCTCCACGATGAGGTCTGCCACACTTGGGACACAAGGATCTCTCAGAATCAGATGGAGCAACTGGCGCTGACGGTGGCCTAGGACTCTGATCCACCTTGCCCTTCCCCTTGAATCGATCTCTGCCACGCTGACCTGAACTCTGGCCTCTTTGAACATTAGCCTGGTGCCTCGCCTGTCTCTCCCTGGCGATATCCTTCTCGTCCTGCTCTGCTAGCAACGCCTTGGACACAATCTCCTTGAAAGTCACAGCCTTGGACATATTGATATCACGCCTGATCTCCGCTCTAAGGCCTCGAATGAAATGAGCGCCTTTATCTTTATCACTGGTAGCAATGTACGGAGCAAAAAGGCAACCCTCCTCGAACCTGAGAATATACTCGTCCACATTCAAGCTCCCCTGACGAAGCTCCAAGAACTCTGTGACCTTCCTCGCTCGCAGTGCATCAGGAAAGTACTTGTCGTAGAAAAGCTCAGTAAACTCAGACCACTTCAAAGTAGAAACATCAATGCCAACCTTGGTCGCATTCCACCACAAACGTGCAGCTTTAACCAGCATAAAAACATCACAACTGATACGATCTCTGTCCTCATACTGGAGATGATCAAAAATCGCCTCCAAAGCCTTGACCCACTCTACTGCAGCTAAAGGATCGGAGCTGCCTGGAAACTCGGGTGGATCCATCCTCTTAAACGCAGAAAAGATAGCATCAGAACCAACTGCAGCTGGAGCAACCTGCCCTCTACCTTGGCCTCTGCCCTGGCCTGTTCCTTGCAGTCTAATCAACTGCTGGATCTGCTCACTATGAACCTTAGCCTGCTCCTTCAGTAACTTGCCGAACTCGTCGACAACTCTCGAGGACGAACTATCCTCCCCCTCTGACGCCTTACGCTTAGGAGGCATCCTCTACTCTACAATGCTCACAAGATACCAATCAATACATAACAATAGATAGATGCAAAGAAAACATACCCGGACAGTTGAAAGTAGACGAAGTCATATGCATTGGTCCGAAGAACACCGCTCTGATACCACTAAATGTGATACCCTGACCTCTTTTAAAATAAATACGCAGCGGAAATAAAATTTTTCTCTTTAAAATATACGGAAGGAGTTTCAAAATACATTTCATCAAATATCTTTACAAAATAAATACATGATCATTTAAATGACATAACAAAAACAAAATATCATTCCTATGATCATGCCAAAATCCTCCTTCCAACGGTGTATGCATATGACCCCCGATCTACAGTCAACGTCCCGAGGCACCACTCTGATCTGCATCACATGAAAATAACTGAAATGAGAATAAATCTCAGCAAGTGGAACTCTTATATAACAATGAACAATAACTCTGTAAAACATCTCTTTGAAATCATAAATACCATCAACTCTGAACTGTAAACTCTGAATATCAATAACATAGCAATAGCATAAAAATATGATGGTATTTCTCTTTTGCTCTGGGGATTGATATCAATAGTATCTCTGCTCTGGGGTTGCTCGTATCCCAAATCGATATAAATACCGATAACTCTGAGGGATATAAGCCTCTGGGCGATGATCATCTAATATTGCATGCAATCTCTGACTATGTATTTATCAATCCGAAAACATTTAAACTCTTCTCTGGTTTTAACAATCACTTTGAACTCTATATATCTCTTTGTATTCCCTTTAATCAATAATGAGACATACAATGCCTCCAATACATATAACAATACATACTATGGATCAAATGAAAGGGAATAACACAATAAACTCTTTGAAACACATACATATATAATCATGTGAGCAAAAAGGAATGAATTTCCACTTACAAACCACAACAAACACCTCAACTTAGCTCTTGATCACCACCTACAACAAATAATCCACAAATAACACCAATATCAACTAAATATCCAAGATTACAAGCTAAATAATCCATAAATCCACATAAACAACCCACCTAAACAACTCTTAATTTACAACCTTAACAGAATCGCACCAAAAACTTACCCAAGCTTCCTAGCACCAAGGAGAACGTCGAACTCAAGTCGAAATTCCAAACAAACGCTTGAATCGAAGATAGGAAGTGAAAGAAATGACCAAAAACCCTTGCAATGGAGAGAAATGTCGAAAATGAAGGAGAGAATAAAGGAAAAGTATGGCCAACCACTCCAAAAAGTAGCTTAAAAACTCGACCATACCTTCACCGCGGGTGCGCTCCTCTAAGCACCGCGGGTGCGCAATGGCTACGGCATCTCAAAAAAAATCTGGAACTCGAACAGCGCGGGTGCGGCACTGCAAACAGCGCGGGTGCGGTCTCCACCGCGGGGGCGGTCACTACAACGCCGCGGGTGCGGTGTGCTCACGGCAAAACACTATTCCCATGCAACAAAAATCAAACCGAAACGCTGAAACGAACAACCAACATCATCTAATACCTCAAGACAATAAAACTAACAATACTATAGCCCAAAAATACAACTCTGAACATCTAATCAAATATCCCAAATAACAAACGAAACTTAAATCGTACCGTACACCGGGCTCGGCTATTACAAAGTATATGCCAGATGTTTCTCATGTCATTCAACCTGACGAAGCTGAACTTGATCAGGCATTGAGTTATGTGGAACAACCGATACAGATTCTTGATCGGAAAGAAAAGAAGCTCATAACGAAGAATATTCCACTCGTGAAAGTTCAGTGGAGTCGTCATGGCATTGAGGAAGCGACATGGGAGACAGAAGCCAACATGCGACAGAAACACCCCGAATTATTTCAATAATGTAAGTATTGATCTAACTTTGATACTATTACTTTTGATGCTTTCATTGATAGAATGATGGGCGATTTCGAGGGCGAAATCATTTCTTAGAGGGGGAGAAATGTAAGACTCGAAGATTTAGTTATCATAATCAGATGGATTCGTTGATAATTAAGATGATTGTAGATGTATTTCATTGGACTAGAAAAGAAAGGGAAATGTATAATAAAGATGTGAAAGATAGTCAAAAGAATAAGTAAGGCCGAAGCTATGGCGCATATGCGCGAAGGAATGCGTGCATATGCATGAGAATTCCAGTAGCATTGGCGCATATGCGCGGAAAGAGTGGCGCATATGCGCGACATGTACAGCAGCCTTGGCACATATGCGCGAGAGTAGTGGCGCATATGCGCGGAGCGTCCAGAACCATTGGCGCATATGCGCGAGTTTAGTGGCGCATATGCGCGAGTGCTAAATCTGCCGAGACAGTAGGTGCGGCGCATATGCGCGAGTAATGCCGCGCATATGCGCGAGACGTGTACTTTAAAGGATGAGCCATGTGTATCGAATCATGCAATATATATATATAGAATGTCCTCATTCAGTAGATAGCAACGAGGAAAGGAAGCATAACTCTCAGAAATCCTCTCCAAGCTTCAATCTTTCTAGGACTTGATTTTACAAGATTTACTCATCCAAACGTTAATCCGACTTCGGTTTTGAACTCCTCTCTTTATTAGCTACAAGGTGATGTAAGTTTTCTTCAATTCCAGCATGTTTTGAAATATATATGTTGGGAGAATTAGGGTTTAAGCTTTAGAATGTGTTCTTGTGGTTATTGACACCGTAGAAATACAATCGGATCGAAGAACGGATATCGTATGCTATTATTACGATTTTCAGCATGTATAGAATGAAGTATATGCAGATTTTGAGATCTTGACTTGGATAATGTGATGATTATGAATTGAGGATATATTTTTGTGTTGATTATGTTGTATTGATTTGACCGGTGTCGAGAATTACGTCGTTATGCCGTCAAATTGTATCAAGATCAAGTATTGAGAGTGGATAGGTGTTGATTTGGATTAGTAATTGATAAATTGTGTATCAACATTCCATTTCAGATTCATCTTACCTCACTTCGACATCGAGACCTCGACATCGATAAAGGTTTAACAAAAAAAGGTATAAGTCATGTTTTGTTTGGGGAGATGTAACTCAAATAAGATATTATTTGAGTTTCCCAACCAAAATCACATACTAGTATTATTAGTTATATTGTAACATGTTTATGAATTGTGTATAGCATTATATTCAATCTTTTAACATGTTTATGCTTTGATTTCAGAATTGTATTCAAGCATGTATGATCAGTGTGATATTCAGATATGAATATGATTATACTTTGTTTACATATTGATATTCATTGCATCTAAGATAGGAGAGTCTTTGACAGGCATTGTCAAATAGCTAGACGTTTCGGTGTATCTCAGCATAGGAGTAGGTATTACTCTTATTGCCGCCGTTGATACAGCTCAGACCGAAGTCTAGGAATGAGACGTACATTACCCCGATTGGAGGGTAGGTAGTGACGTCTTATTCACACCGGGATCCCTAGAGTTCTAGTCGAGTCGAGTCCAGACATGGTTTGATTCGCATTGCATTGCATGTGCATATGATGTCATTCATGATAGCATGTTTCATGTTTAATTGATTATATGCATGTATACATGTTTATACTGGGATTTGTTCTCACCGGTTTTCCGGCTGTTGTTATGTCTGTATGTGTGCATAACAACAGGTGGGGCAGGATCTGGGTCACGCAGAGGATGAGAGATGGACATAGCGTGGTGATCTCGGGCATAGCAGAAGAACTAGTAGTTGTACTTTTGGCATGTACTGTATTTAATTACTAGTTGTCGAATATGGTTTGGAACCAGACATATTTGTATCTTATGTTTGTATATTATGTTGTTGAATCACATAGAGACTTCTTATGTTAGCTTTCATTTGAGTTAATATAAAAAGAAAAATTTGACCCACTTTTTATATTAATGATCCGTTTTAATCCCAAAGAAAAGAATTAGAGCCCGGGTCCCCACAGTATGTTAGATTTCAGTACAGAATGATATTGAATGCATAGAATGATACAGAACGAATTAAAAGAATTGAAAGATCAGTAGAAAATTATCAGCCAAGAGTTACCGCTGATTTGGTGTTCCTCTTTGGCATATGTCCGTATAGTCAGAGATGGTCTGATGTTGTTATATCTATGAGATTCTGATATATTTGCAGTATTTAATTGATCAAATTGAATATTTGAAGATTTTATTGAATAGTCTGAGAACAATGATGATTGTATACAGAAACTATTCAGATAAGAATCCTGCTTGAAACAGATAGTATTCAGAGTATACGATATCTGAAGTTAGTATACAGATTGATTTGACACAGTTGAGATTTCGATCAGTGGTTGATAAGATACCGAGATCAGAAAGACCAGAAATTTCAGAAATGTCCGATTTGTCAGAGATGTATTTTGTCTGATTTAGTTGATTATTTTATTTGACTGTTGCTTTATATCTGCTGAGTATTGTTATTGTTCTACATCAGTAATTGCTATATCTTATATTGTTGGGAGCATATTTTATTTACAGATGAGATATAGCAGTTGATCTGGGTAGTATGAGGATTAGTCAGATAGCCAGAATTTACAGTTGCTTGATTTTGTTATTTTATGAGTTTTCTTAAACTCACTAGATCTGTATAGGGTCTTTCTATTCTGAACCTGATGTGATATTACTGTTATTGTGAATCAGTGTTTGATACAGATTAATGTAAACAGTCAGACATGTGATCAGAATGTTCAAAACTTGATTGTAATAATCAGAACAGAGTAACAGATATGGGGTTTTGTGTTGCGTATGAGATTGATTATTATCTAATATCAGAATTTTTCAGAATGGTTAACAGGATTTGATATCGATAGTCAGAGCCGAATACCAGGTAGGTATATTTTCTTTTATTTATGTTATTAACTGATTGTTTATGTCAGTAGTTCGGATCGGAAACCACAGATAGGGTCAGAAATGTACCGTAGTGGATTCAGTTTTCATTCTGATGACTGTGAATGTATGATATTCGAACAGATAGTTGACAAATTAAATCGGTTATAACAGAAATTGTATTGAAAGGTTGGCAGAAATTGTACTGATATGTTTGAATTGCTAACAGAAAAGACAAAAAGATAGAGATCAAAAGATTTATTAAAGACTCCGTACATTTCAGACTAGAATTGGGGAGTAGATTTCGATGAAGTTCGTAATAAGATCATTGCAATACTTCCAGATTATGATATGATATGATTATGATTGAAAGATTTCTCAATCTATATCTATCAGTTTGTACCAGAGTACGTACAAACAGAACTAGATGACAGATCGATGTCAAAGAAATAATCAGATGGATTAGAATATTGAATAAGATGATATCAGATTGTGATTTTGATGGAGTTGTACTTGTGATAAACTATATCATAAGCTCTCTTGTGCAGATTTATTACAGATTGGCAGGTAATCAGAGAGATTGACAGATAGTCAGGGTGTAGTAATCAGATATTGGCAGATATTGGTAGAACTTTAGTGCTGGAGGTTAGCACTAGTTATCCAGATAGTTCAGCATGAATAGATTTAAGACACCAACGTCGGATGATGACGATTGGTATTTGAATATAAAGATGGTATAGGTCCTTGATTGGGATAAACAGATTGGATAACAATTACTGGTATTGTTTTGTTATAAATTATAATTTGTTTATACAGATGTTGTATAACCAGCATGGCAAGATTGATTCTGTCAGAGTTAGTTTAAGAAGTATTATGATAGGATACTTCATGAATTCTTATTCCAGACTGGAATCAGAGAGTTGAGTTCGAGTTGAACTCTAGTATACATTTCTTCTTGTACAGCTGAATTGATTACTTGAGAGTTCGAGGACGAACTCACATCTAAGAGGGGGAGAAATGTAATGCCCGAGAATTATAGAATTGTTAAACCAAGCTTATTAATTATTAATCTTCATTAACGGGAGACTCGGAAGATATGAGAATGCATGACATGCAATGAGGGAAGGAAAGACTTGAGAAACCAGGTGTGGCATGATCAGAAAACTAGAATTTAGAAGTTTGCACAACCGCACCCGCGGTGCTAGCACGACCGCCCCCGCGGTGTGTGTGCAGAAAATGTAGTGCAAAGCCCGTAGCCACACCGCACCTGCGGTATTAGATGGAGCGCACCCGCGCTGATGACACCGCACCCGCGGTCGTGTAGGCAGCGCACCCGCGGTCTCAGCTTTGAGAGAATGGATAGGAATCACCGTTTGAGCGCACCCGCGGTGCTGGCATGACCGCACCCGCGGTGCGACGTGCACTATGAAAATGAAGCCACGTCTTATGTTGTTGCATGCAGTATATATAGGAGCATGACACGTAAATCCATCAGAAAATCGGAAAACGGGACGAAATTTTGGAAAGAAAATCCTCATGCCTTTTAGATTTACGATTGTGGAAGATTCGTCTATCAGAATTCAAATCTGAACGCATTATCGTATTCCTCGCAACTAGAGCTACACAAGGACGTAAGTTTTATTACGTTTTGAGATGTTTTGAAAATATGATGTTGATAGAATTTCATATGATTCAGATATGGCGTTTCTACTACCGTAGACATTGTAGAATTGAAGTCAGACTGAAGAACAGATTGTTTATGTATTTGTTATGATTTTTGAAAGATATTGACTAAGATTCTATATCAGAATTGTGTTAATACTCAGAGTAGGAATTATGTTGACACAGATTATGAGTTCCAGTAGTATATTTGTAATGTTCAGATTGACGGGGTTTATTCAGATTATAATATTATGTCGTCAAAATCTCAGTTGAGTTAGATTGATCAGATTCAGATATGATTTCGATTAGATTGTGATATTATCGATATGACTCAGATTGTATCTTGTTCAGATATTGATCAGATTGTATATTGAATTGAGTATTGATCAGAACAGATAGTGTATTAAGTTATTCACTGATACAGCGTATTTGATATTGTCATTTCAGATTTGATATGGTCAGATTCGACTTCGAGACTTCGTCTTCGTCAGACCGGGACGACAAAGGTATAATTCATGTGATATTCGGGAAGAAACAACTCAATCGAGATCATCCTTGAGTTACCCAATAAATCACATACTATATTCTTGTTTATGCTTTATCGTGATATGATTATTGCGTATCTTGATATGATTATGTTTGTTATAGATCGATTTTCTTATAGAACTTGTATGCAAATCATGTTCAGATGATTATGCTTGCTTACAGATTTTGTATTCATGCATTAAGATAGGAAAGTCTGCGAGATCATCCAGACTTCTAGACGTTCGGCGATATCACAGCTTAGGGGAAGATCACCGCCCCTATTGTAGATGCGGATACAGATCAGGCCGAAGTCTAGGAATAAGACGTACAACACCTCGATTGGTAGGGTAGGTGACAGACAGTGACGTCTTATTCACACCGGGATCCCTAGAGTTATAGTCGAGTCGAGTCTAGACATGATTTGACTAGAGCTGCATGTGTTTAGAGATGTGGTTTCATAGATTATGAAACCCATGGTTATTGCTTTCAGTCATGATAGCATGTTTATATGAATTGAGTTGAATTGCATGTTTATCTGAATTGAGTTGCATGCTTATTTTGATTTGACTTCATAGATTATGAAATCTATTACTTTTGAATATGAACATGATAGCATGTTTTATGATTTAGATTGTTTCTATACATGCTTACCATGTTTTATACTGGGATTTATTCTCACCGGAGTTATCCGGCTGTTGTCTTGTTTTGTATGTGTGCATGACAACAGGTAGGGCTGGATCAGGGTCGAGAAGATGACGAGAGGAGACGAGTTAGCGTGGTGGTTCCGGACTTGGATAGATTTGGGTTTTATTACTTGAACTATAGTAGTTGAACCTTAGATTAGTTAAAAGATTGTTGCATCTTTATACTGAATTGTAGTTTATACAGATATGTATATTTTGTAGATCGCCATTACCTTCCGCACGTTGTTCTAAAAAGAAAAATTTTTAGACCCTGTATTATCTTAATTGATAATTAAATCCCAAAGATGATTAAGAAGATGATTAGCGTCCGGGTCCCCACACTATTTCATTCTCATCTTACTATAGTATACAATATATACAGAAATCTCTGATATCAATATTTCCTCAACAAGCAAGGACATCAATATTACAGTACATACAAACCCAACAGATACCACATATCTCCATGCAACTCAGTCAAAGATATTCTTAACAAATGCATTAGTATATATCAATACCTATGCAATAGAAATCATAAAGAATAGTACCTGTTGTGAATTCTGGATCTGTGTTTTCAATTGAACTCTGTTCCCTACAATCTTCAGGAACGCTTCTGGGGACAGACTTTAGCAAAGTGTCCCGGCTGTCCACAAATATTGCATCTACCAGTCACTCCCTGGCATTGCTCGGTGGAATGTCTCCCTCCGCAACTCCTGCAATACACTCCAGTATAGCTCGGACTAGAACTACTGGAACTCGAGGAACCACTCCCTAACTTCTTGAATGGCTTCTTCCGAGCTTTCAGCAAATCTTGCTTTCCACTCGTACTGCCTCGATCAACTCGGAGAGGGGATTGCTGTGTCTGGGGCTGCTTCACACACAACCTTGTCAATTGTCTAATCAGACTCGCCTCAGCTCTCTTTGCTCTACTCAGGATTTCAGCAAAATGGTAAGGTCGCTGCAGATTCATAAATGCAACTACCTCCGAATTCAACCCTCTAATGAACTGATTTACTATAGCTTCATCATTTCCAGCTATCTGAGGGGCAAAATGCAGCAGAGTAGAGAATTTAGCCACATATCCTTCAATATTCAATTGACCTTGGATCAAATTCTCAAACTCTGCTTTCTTGTCCTCTCGGTACGAGGCTGAGAAAAATCTTCGATAAAATTCAGTTCTGAATATTTCCCACGAAATCACTGTACCTCTCTATTCCCACATTCTTCTACTAGTAATCCACCAACTCCTGGCGGCTTCTCGTAACTGATAAGGTACCATTTTAACTCTCTGTTCATCTGTACAATCAAGTAAATGGAACAGTATTTCTATGTCATCAAACCAGTTCTGACAAACGTCTCGATACCATTCAGAATCGGCGGCTGCAATAGCTGAAATTCTCTCATCTTTTCTTCTAACTGAGTTTCTGATGCATCTAGCTGTTCAGACTAAGTACTGCCCTTTTCTGAAATTCTTCGTGGCGGTATATCTGAATATCAAACGGTTAGTACACAGAATATACAATCTGTCTCAGCCCTCCTCTGATCATATACCTCTGATCGAGACTCAGTTCTGATTCATGCTTAACAATTACATGCTGCAATCAACTCAGATACAAACAACATGTAATAGGGAAAACAGTAAATCATGCTAGCACACATCATGCAAAACAACATTGACATAAATCTCATGCTAGCAATCACATGCAAGGAAGACAATTCAATCTACCCCGCTCATTCTCTACTATCTCATTCTAAAGGATCTATCAGCTCTAACTATCTCAATCTAAAGGATCTATCAGCTCTGACTATCTCAATCTAAAGTATCTATCGCTCTGATACCACCTGTTGTGGGGACCCGGACGCTAATCATCTTCTTAATCATCGTTGGGATTTAATTATCAGTTCTGATAAACATGGTCTAAAAATTTTTCTTTTTAAAATGCATCTGCGGAAGGCAATGGAATCTAAATAATATACATCTCTGTATAAAAACTACATTTCAGTATAAAAGTACAATACTGTACAAACTAGATGTGGGGACCCGGACGCTAATCAAGTTCTTAATCATTTTTGGGACTAATTAATCAATTATAAAACAGGGTCTAAAAATTTTTCTTTTTAAAATGCGGAACGTAGTGAAATCAAACCATATATACATATCAGTATATATAAAATACAAGTCATGTATTACAACACTTTATTCAAACTAGAGTTTAACAACTAATATCAAGTGTCCAAACCCTATCTCAGATCAAAGTCCGAAGTCTCCACTCTAACTCGATCTCTCCTCCTCTCCTCGACCCTGAACCTGTCCCACCTGTTGTCAAGTACACATACAAACAAGACAACAGCCGGATAATTCCGGTGAGAATATAATCCCAGTATAAATCAACGAAACATGCAATCATATAAACAAATATAAAGCATGTAATCAGGTAACAAAGATATGTATCAATATCTGAAACATAATCAATATCAAACTGTCGACAATACTCGTAGCTACATCTTTCAGACTAGACTCAGTCCTAGTCTAGGGATCCCGATTCCAGAAGTTGGCATGCATATATCGACTAGCAGTAATAGAAAAGACTCCAGTTCTATCCACGTCGATATGGTATCGATCAACAGTAATAGAAAAGACTCCAGTTCTATTCACATCGATACAGTATCGATTACCAGTAATAGAGGAAGCTATTATTCTATCCACATCAATATAGTACCGATTAACAGTAATAGAAGCAACTCTAATTCTATCCACATCGATATGACATCGATTAACAGTAATAGAAGAGCTACTAATCTATCCACATCGATACAATACTGATTAACAGTAATAGAAAAAGCCACCATCCTATCCACATCGATAGCCAAACATCCAGTGACAGTCTTTGGCACATCCGCCAATACACCATCTTATGACATCGTGCAATGTGCCCGTGGTGATCCCACCACTAACGGCACTTCTGTCATAAGACTACTCGTCTAATACCTGTAATCTATAACTCCAGACAACAAGTATATCATCAATCAATGCAAATATCAATGCAATAAAGTAAAGTATGTGATTTAGGGAAACCCAAGTCTAAACCGACTCAAGTCCATCTCCTAATACCACATTGACTTATACCTTTCGTTTGCAGTCACGGTCTGAAGCAATCTCAGTTCTGAACTCAAGACTGTCTCTGTAAATCTGAAAGGACATAACGGGAATACTAATATCAATATCCCATTCTCAATTCAATACTGAATCTGGTTAATCTGGATTTGATTCAAAATCGACGGTATAACGGTACAATCTCAGTATTCCCGTCAATACCATATCACCAGATATTAATTACAAATCATAACTCATATCCATTACAGTCTGTAATCCCACCGTAGTTCAAATCTGTCCGGTATAACTCAATATACCTTAAAATTCATAACAATTCCATCATCATTCCGTTTCTAAATCTGACTTCGCTTCTATGATGTCTAACATGTCAAGAACATCATATATGAATTATATCAAATTCCTACAACATCATAATTTCAAATGATACCTGAAATTAATAAAACTTACGTCCAGTAGTGACTGTCGACGATAGGATCACAGTACTGCTTCCGGATTCAATTTCTGATATACGGATCACACAAAATCACAAATTACAACAAACTAAAGCTGAAAGGATTTCTGGATTCGGAGCTTCGTTCTTTCTGAGGAAAAGTGAAGGAAATTCATATATATATATTGCATGCAAATCATGTACGTGTCATTCCTCAGATTTTTGCCCACTTTCTCAAAAATTACGAAATTGCCATCCAAAATTTACGAAAATGCCATTGCCCTCCAATAATTACGAAAATGCCATTGCCCTCCAATAATTACGAAAATGCCATCCATAATTACGAAAATGCCATCCAGCAATGTCATTCAATAATTACGAAAATGCCATCCCATTTAAATTAAGTATTTTTCCACTTAATTACCAAAATGCCATCAATACGATTTTATTTTCGGAGTCTCACAAAATAATAACATCTCGGGCCTTACAATTCTCCCCCTCTAAGACATGATTTCGTCCTCGAAATCACAGGTAATCAATCATATCCATAAGGAGTGTATATACAAAACTGTATAAGAAATTTATATCAGTGAAACAATGCTGGGAATTCTTGTCTCATGTCAGACTCAGTCTCCCAAGTAGCTTCTTCAACGCCATGACGAGTCCATTGAATTTTCACAAGTGGAATCGTCTTTGTTCTGAGCTGTTTTTCTTTACGATCGATAATCCGGATCGGCTTCTCGACATAACTCAATGTCTCATCCAGCTCAGTCTCGTCTGGTGGAATCACATGAGAATCATCAGGGAGATATTTCCGCAGCATCGATACATGAAAGACACCATGTATTCCAGATAATGAAGGCGGCAATGCTAGTCGATAGGCACGATCTCCTATCTTCTCGAGAATTTCATAAGGACCGACATATCGTGGAGACAATTTCCCTTTCTTGCCAAATCTGACAACACCTCTGAAAGGAGAAATCTTCAGGAATACTCGGTCTCCTGCCTCAAATACCAACGGTCGTCGTCGAAGGTTGGCATATTTGGCTTGTCTGTCCTGAGCTGTCTTCATTTTCTTCTGAATAAGTTTCACTTTTTCAGTCATATCTCTGATCATGTCAGGTCCAGTCTCAGGAACTTCAGAGATATCATCCCAGTAAAGAGGGGATCGACACTTCTTTCCGTACAATGCTTCGAATGGAGCCATCTCAATACTCGTTTGATAGCTATTGTTGTACGAAAACTCGCAAAGAGGCAATGCATCTTGCCAGTTAGTACTAAAATCAAGTACTACAGCTCTCAGCATATCTTCCAATGTCTGAATCGTACGCTCTGACTGTCCGTAAGTCTGTGGATGATATGCGGTACTCAAATTCAATTTCGTACCGAGAGCTTGCTGCAAACTTTGCCAAAAGTGCGAAGTAAACCGAGGATCACGATCTGAAACAATCGACTTCGGCACTCCGTGCAATCTAACAACTTCCTTGACATAGATATCGGCCATCTGATCATATCGGTATGTCATCTTGTATGGAATAAAACATGCAGATTTGGTCAATCGATCAATCACCACCCAAATCGCATCATAACCTCGGGAGGTACGTGGCAACTGTGTCACAAAGTCTATGGAAATGTGATCCCATTTCCATTCAGGAATCGACAAACTCTGTAACAGTCCTCCAGGATTCTTTCTTTCAGCCTTCACCTGTTGGCAATTCAGACATTTTGATACAAATGTAGCAATGTCCGCTTTCATTTGTTTCCACCAGTATTGTGTCTTCAAGTCATTATACATTTTCCTGCCACCAGGATGAATGCTAAAACGACTGTTGTGCGCTTCTGACAGTATTCGCTGTCTCAAATCCGAAACATTCGGCACAACTAAACGATTATTCACATACAGACATTATCACAAACCTGATACTCCGATCGATGTCCAGCTCTAACCATAGCCATCGACTTCTGTATATTCTGATCACCTTTCTGAACCGCTTTAATTTTCAAAATTAGCTCTGGTTCCGCTTGAATAGCACATAATCTCATGGGTTTCTGATCTGTCTCAAATACTAATCCAGACAAACAGCAGTCCTCTATCAAATTCGAAACACCTATAGTCGATAAGGATAGTGCACATACCTTTCGACTCAGTGCATCTGCTGCTGCATTGGATTTCCCGTAGAGGTAATGTCGCCATATCTTCAGTGCAAAGACTATGGCTGCCAATTCAAGATCATGAATTGGGTAACGAGTTTCATGGGGTTTCAGCTGTCTCGAGGCATAAGCAATCACATGCCCCCGCTGCATCAAAACACAACCCAATCCTCGGTGAGATGCATCACAATAAACGACAAATCCACCAGTGCCTGAAGGAATCGTCAACACAGGCGCACTGGTCAATCTCTTTTTCAATTCCACAAAACTGAATTTACAGTCTTCGGTCCACACAAATGGAGCATTCTTCTGGATTAACTGCGTAATCGGTTTGGCAATACTCGAAAAATCTTTAATGAATCGGCGATAATATCCTGCCAAACCCATAAAACTACGAATTTCTAGTACAGATGTCGGTCTCGGCCAAGAAATCACTGCCTCAACCTTACTAGGATCAACTGATATCCCGTCTCCTGATATAATATGTCCCAGAAATATCACATGTTTCAACCAGAACTCGCATTTCGACAGTTTAGCATACAGTTTCTCCGTCCTCAAAGTTTGCAACACAATCCTCAGATGATTAGCATGTTCAATCATATTCTTTGAATAAATCAAGATATCATCAATGAATATGATAACAAAATCATCCAAGTATTTCTGAAAAACGCGGTTCATCAATCCCATAAACACTGCCGGTGCATTCGTCAAACCAAAAGGCATGACAATAAACTCATAGTGTCCATACCTGGTTCTGAATGCAGTCTTTGAGATATCAGACTCCCTGACTCTCAATTGATGGTATCCCGATCTCAAGTCAATCTTGGAATACACAGATGAACCTTGCAATTGATCAAACAAATCGTCAATCCGTGGCAACGGATATTTATTCTTTATTGTTTCTTTGTTCAGTTGCCGGTAGTCGATACAAAGTCTCATCGACCCATCCTTCTTTCTCACGAACAGTACCGGAGCACCCCAAGGAGATACACTCGGTCTGATATATCCCTTGGCCAGTAAATCCTCCAACTGTTCTTTCAACTCTTTTAACTCGATCGGTGCCATCCGGTATGGAGCTCTCGAAATCGGGACGGTTCCTGGCATCAATTCTATGCTGAAGTCTATCTCTCGAAACGGAGGCAATCCAGGAATCTCATCTGGAAAGACATCAGCAAACTCACACACCACTGGCAAATCCGCCAATGATGGGCTCGATTTCAGTAAATCAACTGAATATACCAGGAATCCATCCGCTCCCTTCTGCAATAATCGAGTCATATTCATTGCAGATATCAAAGGAATTCTGGCACGAGAACCCTTACCATAAAATTTCCACTCCTCAGCTATTTCAGGTCTGAATCGAACTATCTTGTGGAAACAATCGACTGTAGCTCGGTACTTGGCCAACATATCGATACCGATAATACAATCAAAATCAGATAAACCAAGCACAATACAGTCTAGCTCAATCGTATGTCCATCGTACTGCAGTCTACAAGGTTTAACAGTTTTCACTGACATCAATCCTGTCCCTAACGGAGAAGAGACAGACACTACCGCAGACAATGACTCAATAGGTAACGCATGACTCAATTCAAACCTCTCAGAAATAAAAGTATGCGATGCACCAGTGTCAATCAGCACATATGCAGGATAACAAAAAATAAAACAGTTACCTGCCACGACATCATCAGGTGCACCATGTGCTTGCTCCTCAGTCAAAGCGAATAGTCGGGCCTGCGATCTAGGAGGCTGGTTCGCTGTCTGGCTCCCTCCCGGCCTCTGCTGTGCTGAGTAGACAGTGCTGGCTGAAAGGAATGAACGGCAGAAGATCGTCTTCCTGTCTGAGCCGCTGATCCAGACGACTCAGCAGCCTGAGATCCCTGGGCACCACGCTGTGGACACACTCGGGCAAAGTGTCCATGCTGTTTACAAATGCGGCAGTTGCCGAACACTCCTTTGCACTGCTCTGTGGAATGCCTCCCTCCACAGGTGCTACAGTATGGTCCTATATAACTCTGGCCCTGACTAGTCTGTCTAGAGCCACTCGAACTAGAGGAGCTACTTCCAGCTTTCTTAAATTTCTTCCCTTTAGCTTTCAGGAAGTCTTTCTTCCCACTACCACTGCCGCTTTCCAATCGAGGAAATGGTGGAGGCATCTGTGAACTCGGTGCTGAAGGCACAACCGAAGCCTCTTTCTGTCTTATCAATCCGGCTTCAGCTCCCTTAGCTCGATTCAGAGCATCAGTGAAATTGTTTGGCCTTCCGGTATTCACCAGGGTAAAGATTTCAGGATTTAGACCATTTATGAACTGGTCTGCAACGGCCTCATCACTCCCAGCCACATGAGAGGCAAATCGGAGCAGAGTAGAGAACTTAGCCACATAATCCTCAATGTTTAACCGGCCTTGTTTCAAGTTTGCAAACTCGGCTCCCTTGTCCTTGCTATATGAAACTGGAAAGAACCGTAGATAAAATTCAGTCTTAAACACATTCCAGGTAATGGCCGTACCTCGTACTTCCAAAGCCCGTTTTGCCGTGTTCCACCAGTGTTTAGCAACGTCATGCATCTGGTATCCGATCAGTTTAACCCTCTTTTCCTCAGTATATTCCAAAGATTCGAACAACGATTCAATATCGTCCAACAAACTTTCACATTCCACGGAATTCTCCGTCCCTTTCAAAGTCGGTGGATGGAATGACTGAAATCTTTTCAACAATTGCTCCATTGGAGTAGGGGTCACATCCATAGGAGGATTCGATGTACTTCCCTGTTTTGGTATCTTTCTCGGAGGCATATCTGATAATCGAAGAGGTTAGTAATTCCAAATACCACTTACCAGTTTCAATCCTCCTCGGATCATCTTACAGCTGATCCATTCCAATAATATACAATACCATATCAATATCAGATAATTCAGGTAGCATATATTAAAACAGAAATCATGCTAGCAATCAAAAGCAGGAAAGAAAATCAATCTACCCCGCTCACTAGCTTCTATCTCAGTCTAAGGGATCTATGGCTCTGATACCACCTGTTGTGGGGACCCGGACGCTAATCAAGTTCTTAATCATTTTTTGGACTAATTAATCAATTATAAAACAGGGTCTAAAAATTTTTCTTTTTAAAATGCGGAACGTAGTGAAATCAAACCATATATACATATCAGTATATATAAAATACAAGTCATATATTACAACACTTTATTCAAACTAGAGTTTAACAACTAATATCAAGTGTCCAAACCCTATCTCAGATCAAAGTCCGAAGTCTCCACTCTAACTCGATCTCTCCTCCTCTCCTCGACCCTGAACCTGTCCCACTTGTTGTCAAGTACACATACAAACAAGACAACAGCCGGATTATTCCGGTGAGAATATAATCCCAGTATAAATCAACGAAACATGCAATCATATAAACAAATATAAAGCATGTAATCAGGTAACAAAGATATGTATCAATATCTGAAACATAATCAATATCAAACTGTCGACAATACTCGTAGCTACATCTTTCAGACTAGACTCAGTCCTAGTCTAGGGATCCCGATTCCAGAAGTTGGCATGCGTATATCGACTAGCAGTAATAGAAAAGACTCCAGTTCTATCCACGCCGATATGGTATCGATCAACAGTAATAGAAAAGACTCCAGTTCTATTCACATCGATACAGTATCGATTACCAGTAATAGAGGAAGCTATTATTCTATCCACATCAATATAGTACCGATTAACAGTAATAGAAGCAACTCTAATTCTATCCACATCGATATGACATCGATTAACAGTAATAGAAGAGCTACTAATCTATCCACATCGATACAATACTGATTAACAGTAATAGAAAAAGCCACCATCCTTTCCACATCGATAGCCAAACATCCAGTGACAGTCTTTGGCACATCCGCCAATACACCATCTTATGACATCGTGCAATGTGCCCGTGGTGATCCCACCACTAACGGCACTTCTGTCATAAGACTACTCGTCTAATACCTGTAATCTATAACTCCAGACAACAAGTATATCATCAATCAATGCAAATATCAATGCAATAAAGTAAAGTATGTGATTTAGGGAAACCCAAGTCTAAACCGACTCAAGTCCATCTCCCAATACCACATTGACTTATACCTTTCGTTTGCAGTCACGGTCTGAAGCAATCTCAGTTCTGAACTCAAGACTGTCTCTGTAAATCTGAAAGGACATAACGGGAATACTAATATCAATATCCCATTCTCAATTCAATACTGAATCTGGTTAATCTGGATTTAATTCAAAATCGACGGTATAACGGTACAATCTCAGTATTCCCGTCAATACCATATCACCAGATATTAATTACAAATCATAACTCATATCCATTACAGTCTGTAATCCCACCGTAGTTCAAATCTGTCCGGTATAACTCAATATACCTTAAAATTCAAACAATTCCATCATCATTCCGTTTCTAAATCTGACTTCGCTTCTATGATGTCTAACATGTCAAGAACATCATATATGAATTATATCAATTTCCTACAACATCATAATTTCAAATGATACCAGAAATGAATAAAACTTACGTCCAGTAGTGACTGTCGACGATAGGATCACAATACTGCTTCCGGATTCAATTTCTGATGTACGGATCACACAAAATCACAAATTACAACAATCATTCCTCATATTTTTGCCCACTTTCTCAAAAATTACGAAATTGCCATCCAAAATTTACGAAAATGCCATTGCCCTCCAATAATTACGAAAATCCCATTTCCCTCCAATAATTACGAAAATTCCATCCATAATTACGAAAATGCCATCCAGCAATGTCATTCAATAATTACGAAAATGCCATCCCATTTAAATTAAGTATTTTTCCACTTAATTACCAAAATGCCATCAATACGATTTTATTTTCGGAGTCTCACAAAATAATAACATCTCGGGCCTTACACTAGATCTAAGGTTCAATTACTAAATTCAAGTAAGAAAACCAAGTTTACAATAAGTCCGGAATCACCACGCTAACTCGTCTTCTCTCATCAGCTTCTTGACCTCGATCCAGCCCCACCTGTTGTCATGCACACATACAAAACAAGACAACAGCCGGATAACTCCGGTGAGAATAAATCCCAGTATAAAACATGGTAAACATGCATATACATAAAGTAAATCACGAAATATTCTTTCATGAACAAACTTAAAAATTCATAGATTTCATAATCTGTGAAATCAACTCAAAATAAGCATACAACTCAAATCAGATAAACATGCTGCTCAAATCAAATCATAAAAACATGCTATCATGACTGAAAGCAATATAAAAATGGGTTTCATAGTCTATGAAACCACATCCATAAACACATGCAGTTCTAGTCAAATCATGTCTAGAATCGACTCAACTATAACTCTAGGGATCCCGGTGTGAATAAGACGTCAATGGCTGTCACCTACCCTCCCACTCGGGGTGACTGTACGTCTTATTCCTAGACTTCGGTCTGAGCTGTATCAATGGCTGCAATAGGAGTCAGAGCTGCTCCTAAGCTGAGATACACCGAACATCTAGAAGTCTGACTATCTGTCAAACTTTCCTATCTCAAATCCAATGTATAACAATCTGTAAACAAAGCATGTAATAGCCGAGCCCGGTGTACGGTACGGTTTAAGCTTTATTGTGTTAATTGGGTTATGTGATTAGATGATTATAGTTGTGTTTTGGGCTATAGTATTATTGGTTATTATTTATTTGAGGTGTTAGTTGGTGTTGATTGTTCGTTTCAGCGTTTCGAATCGATTTTTTAGTTGTTTTGTTACTGTTCATTGCCGTGAGTAGAGTGCACCCGCGCTCTTAGATGAGTGCCCCCGCGGTGTACTATTCATGATTTTTGTTTTGGAGGGCCGTGGCATCACCGCACCCGCGGCAGTGCAAGGACCGCACCCGCGGTGAGACCGCACCCGCGGTAATTGTAGCACCGCACCCGCGGTGTTCGTGCATGGGATTTATTTTGGTTGCCGTGAGCTTAGCGCACCCGCGGTGCTTGTGTTGGCGCACCCGCGGTGTAAGTATGGGCGAGTTTTTAAGTCACTTTTTGGGAGTTGTTGGCCATACCTTATCCTATTCCTTATCTTCTTTACCGATTTTCCCTCCATTGGCAAGGGTTTTCATCCATTTCTTTAGCTTCCTACCTTTGATTCTTGAAGTTATTTGGATTTCCGACTTGAGATCATCGTTCTCCGTGGTATAAGGAAGCTTAGGTAAGTTTTTGGTGCGATTCTAATGAGGTTTCGAGTTAAGGGTTATTTTGGATTTGATGTTTTGATGGTTCTATGGATTATTTAGCATGGACTCTTGGATTTAGTCTTGATATTGGTGTTATTTATGGATTATTGTTGTAGGTGGTGTACCAAGAGTATAGTTGGAGGTGTTCTATTGGTTTGTAAGTGGAATTTCATCCTTTTTGCTCACATGATATTATATGTATTGTGTTTTAAAGGTTTCAAAGTGTTATTCCCTTCCACTGATCCATTGTTATGTATTGATTTCATTGATTATCTATTGGAGGCATTGATGTCTCACCATTGTTATAAAGGGAATACAAGAGATATTATGAGATTGCGAAACGACGGCCTTAAATGCTATTGAGAATTCAAATGTTTTATTGGATTGATTAATCATAGCCATAGCATTGCATGCAATTAGATGATCATCGACCATAGGCTTTTATCCCCTCACAGTTATCGATTTATATCGATGGGATATTGGCAACCACAGTCACAGATACTATTGATATCAATCCAACCAGAGAAAAGAGAAATACCATCGTTTTGCTATCTATTGCCATTGCTATTGCTACAGTTATTGCTACGTTATTCATGTTTCAGAGTCGATGGTATTTATGATTTAAAAGCCATGTTTTACAGAATATACTATGTATCATTGCTATGTAAGAGTTCCACTTGCTGAGATTTATTCTCATTTCAGTTATTTCGTGTGATGCAGATAAGAGCGACGGACCGGGACGTTGACTGTGGATGGGGGTCATATGCATACGAAGATTGGAAGGATGATTATTTTGTACCATTTTGTAACATGATCACACTAATGATATTTTGTATTTTGTTATGTCATTGGAATGATCATGTTGTTATTTTGTAAACACTTTTATAAAATGTATCTTGAAACTCCTTCCATGTTTGAAAGAAAATGTTAAATTCCGCTGTATTTTAATTGTATCGGGTCAGGGTGTCACATTTAGTGGTATCAGAGCGGTGTTCTTCGGACCAATGCATATGACTTCGTCTACTTTCAACTGTCCGGGTATGTTTTCTTGCATCTATCCATTGTTATATTTATTGATTGTGTCTTGTGAGCAATTGTAGAGTATGCCTCCTAAGCGTAAGGCGGCAGAGGGTGAGGATAGTTCTTCCTCGAGAGTTGTCGACGAGTTCGGCAAGTTGCTTAAGGAGCAGGCTAAGGTGCATAGCGATCAGATTCAGCAGTTGCTCCGATTGCAAGGAGCAGGACAGGGTCGAGGCCAAGTGAGAGGTCAAGTTGCTCAGGCTGTTGGCACTGATGCCGTCTTTTCTTCTTTTAAGAGAATGGATCCACCGGAATTCGCAGGTAGCACCGATCCTCTAGTTGCTGTCGAGTGGGTCAAGGCGCTTGAAGCTATCTTCGATCATCTCCAGTATGAGGACAAAGACAGGATTAGCTGTGCAGTGTTCATGTTGGTTAAGGCTGCCCGCATTTGGTGGAATGCTACGAAAGTTGGAGTTGATGTTGCGACACTGAAGTGGTCAGAGTTCACTGACTTGTTCTACGACAAGTATTTCCCCGACGCACTTCGAGCGAGGAAGGTTACGGAGTTCTTGGAACTTAGACAGGGGAGCTTGGATGTTGGCCAGTATATTCTGAAGTTTGAGGAAGGTTGCCTATTTGCTCCGTATATTGCTTCGAACGACAAGGACAAGGGCGCTCAGTTCATTCGAGGCCTTAGAGCGGAGATTCGTCGTGATATCAACATGTCCAAAGCTGTTACTTTCAAGGAGATTGTATCCAAAGCATTGTTGGCCGAGCAAGACGAGAAGGACATCGCCAGGGAGAGGCAGGAGAGACACCAGGCCATTGCTCAGAGAGGCCAGGGTTCGAATCAGACGGGCAGGGATCGTTTCAAGGGCAAGGGCAAGATGGAGCCGAGTTCTAGACCACCGCCAGTTCCATTTGATCCCGAGAAGCCACTGTGTCCAAAGTGTGGCAAGCATCATCGAGGAGAGTGCAGATTGGGCACTCATACTTGTTTTCGTTGTGGCGCGGCGGGTCACGTTGCTAGGAATTGCCCGAGGGGAGATAGCCAAGGGAAGGTGCAGGGTCGTATCTTTGCGATGACCAAGGAAGGTATTAATCGTGATTCTTCATTGATCTCTAGTACTATTTTGATTTCAGGCAGAGTAGCTACTACTTTGATTGATACTGGTGCTACTCATTCTTTTATGTCTAAATTATTTTTGAGATCTTTGGGTATAGTTCCTTCTGTTCTTCCCATTCAGCTTAATGTTGTTTTACCTTCGAGGGATGTCTTGTGCCCGACATCAATTGTCTTTGCGTGCCCTGTTCGTATTGAGGAGCGAGTTGTATTCGCTGATTTGATTGTTATCCCTATGGTTGCCTTCGATGTTATTCTTGGCATGGATTGGCTTTCGACTTACCGTGCAGTTATCGATTGTGTTGCTAAGAAGGTGACTTTTGCAGATGATGGCCAGGGAGGAGCGTTCGCCAGCACAGGTACTTCGCTGGTCCTTCCTTTTATTTCTTGCTTTGAGGCTGAGAGATTGTTGTGTAGAGGTTGCGATGGGTTTCTTGCTTCTATTGTGGATGTTGATAGATTGATTAAGTTGAATGTAGATGATATTGATGTGGTGAGAGAGTTTGCTGATGTGTTTGAGGATGATGTTCCGGGTTTGCCGCCGGATAGAGATGTTGAGTTTGTGATCGATTTAGCTCCAGGTACGGTTCCTATTTCTAAGGCTCCGTACCGGATGGCCCCTACCGAGATGAAGGAGTTGAAGACTCAGTTGCAGGATCTTTTAGACAAGGGATTTATACGTCCGAGTTCTTCGCCTTGGGGAGCTCCGGTTCTATTTGTCAAGAAGAAGGATGGTTCTTTGCGACTGTGTATCGACTACAGGGAGCTTAACAAAGTAACTGTCAAGAACAAGTATCCGTTGCCTCGGATAGATGATTTGTTTGATCAGCTCCATGGTGCTACTGTGTTCTCGAAGATTGATCTTCGGTCTGGCTACTATCAGTTGAAGGTTAGGGAGTCTGATATCCCTAAGACAGCTTTCCGGACCAGGTACGGTCACTATGAGTTTCTTGTCATGTCTTTTGGGTTGACCAATGCCCCTTCAGTCTTCATGGATCTGATGAACCGTGTGTTCAAGCCTTATCTGGATAGCTTCGTTATTATTTTCATCGACGATATCCTGATCTATTCCAAATCCAGAGAGCTTCATGCAGAGCATCTCAGAGTGGTGCTTCAGTTGTTGCGAGAGAAGAGGTTGTTTGCCAAGTTGAAGAAGTGTGAGTTTTGGCTAGATCAGATTTCTTTTCTAGGCCATGTGGTTTCGAGAGATGGCATTGCTGTTGATCCGTTGAAGATAGAGGCGATTCGGAGTTGGCCTATTCCTACCACTGTTTCTGAGGTACGCAGTTTCCTCGGTTTTGGCGGGTTACTATCGTCGTTTCATTTCAGGTTTCTCCAAGATTGCCCTGCCATTGTCCAATCTGACGAGGAAGACTGTGAAGTTCGAGTGGTCTATCGATTGCCAGAGTGCATTTCAGGAGTTGAAGGACAGATTGACGACAGCTCCTGTTCTTTCTTTGCCCAGTGGTTCAGAGGATTTTGTGGTCTATACCGATGCGTCGAAGAGAGGCCTTGGTGCAGTGTTGATGCAGCGAGGTAAGGTCATTGCCTATGCGTCTCGCCAGTTGAAGGATTATGAGAAGAATTATCCGACGCACGATTTGGAGCTTGCAGCTGTGGTTTTCGCCCTTAAGATTTGGAGACATTATCTGTATGGCGAAAAGTGTGAGATCTTCACAGACCACAAGAGTTTGAAGTATCTGTTCTCGCAGAAAGAGCTCAATATACGACAGAGGAGGTGGTTAGAGCTTGTCAAGGATTACGATGTGACGATCAGTTATCACCCAGGGAAGGCGAATGTTGTGGCTGATGCTTTGAGCCGCAAGTCGAGTGCTTCATTGAGTTCTTTGATTCAGAGACCATTGTTGATGGATTTGCAGAGAGAGGAGATTGATCTGGTGATTCCAGGGACCATTGCTCGCTTTTCAGCGTTGGTCATTCGATCTACATTGACGGACAGGATCCGTAGAGAGCAGTCGACTGATGTTCAGTTGGCAGAGTTGAGAGCTAGAGCCGAGGCTAGAGGGAATTCAGAGTTTAGTCTGAATGGTGATGATTTGGTAACTTTCAGAGGCCGCATTTGTGTTCCTTCTGGCGACGATATTCGTAGAGACGTCTTGACAGAGGCTCATACCGCACCTTATTCGATTCATCCAGGCAGTACGAAGATGTATCAGGATCTTCGTCGACTCTACTGGTGGCCAGGTATGAAGAGAGATATTGCTTTGTTCATTTCTCAGTGCCTTACTTGTCAGCAGGTAAAGATTGAGCACCAGAGACCTGCTGGGACATTGCTTTCTTTGCCGATTCCTCAGTGGAAGTGGGAGCATATCACTATGGATTTCGTGACTGGTTTACCCAGGACGCAGAAGGGTTTCAATTCCATTTGGGTCATTGTTAATAGATTGACCAAGTCAGCGCATTTTCTCCCAGTCAAGACGACGTATTCGATGTCTCAGTATGCCGAGGATTACATTGCAGAGATTGTTAGACTTCATGGTGTGCCCGTGTCGATTGTGTCTGATCGTGACCCTAGATTTACCTCAGAGTTCTGGAAGAGTTTGCACAGAGCTATGGGTTCTCGATTAGCTTTCAGTACAGCTTATCATCCTCAGAGCGACGGTCAGTCAGAGAGAGTCATTCAGATTCTGGAGGATATGCTCAGAGCTTGTACTATTGACTATTCTGGTAGCTGGGATTCCAAGTTGCCTCTTGTGGAGTTCACGTACAACAATAGCTACCAGGCGACGATTGGCATGGCACCGTATGAGGCACTTTATGGCAGGAAGTGCAGATCCCCTTTGTTTTGGGATGAGGTTGGAGAGAGGAAGATGTTGGGTCCCGAGTTGGTCCAACAGACTGCCGATGTTGTTGCAGTTATCAGAGAGAGGATGAAGACTGCTCAGTCCAGACAGAAGAGCTATGCAGACGTTCGTCGTAGACCTTTGCAGTTCGAGGTTGGCGATCATGTTTTTTCTGAAGATAGCACCTCTCAAGGGTGTGATGCGATTTGGCAAGAAGGGCAAGTTGAGCCCTAGATTCATTGGTCCATTCGAGATATTGGACAGAGTGGGTGACCGAGCCTACAGATTAGCCCTACCGCCCGATCTTGACAGAGTCCATAATGTGTTTCACGTATCGATGCTCAGGAAGTATGTTGCAGATCCTTCCCATGTTCTTCGCCATGAGCCATTGGACTTGACGCCGAGTCTGACTTACCATGAGATTCCGATTCAGATTCTGGATCGCACAGTTAGAATTCTGAGGAACAAAGAGATCGGCATCGTTAAAGTCCTTTGGAGGAACCATTTGATTGAGGAGGCTACGTGGGAACCAGAGACTGAGATGAGAGAGAGGTATCCTGAGTTGTTCGTGCCGTGACGTCAATTTCGAGGACGAAATTCCTCTAAGGAGGGGAGATTGTAATAGCCGAGCCCGGTGTACGGTACGGTTTAAGCTTTATTGTGTTAATTGGGTTATGTGATTAGATGATTATAGTTGTGTTTTGGGCTATAGTATTATTGGTTATTATTTATTTGAGGTGTTAGTTGGTGTTGATTGTTCGTTTCAGCGTTTCGAATCGATTTTTAGTTGTTTTGTTACTGTTCATTGCCGTGAGTAGAGTGCACCCGCGCTCTTAGATGAGTGCCCCCGCGGTGTACTATTCATGATTTTGGTTTTGGAGGGCCGTGGCATCACCGCACCCGCGGCAGTGCAAGGACCGCACCCGCGGTGAGACCGCACCCGCGGTGTTCGTGCATGGGATTTATTTTGGTTGCCGTGAGCTTAGCGCACCCGCGGTGCTTGTGTTGGCGCACCCGCGGTGTAAGTATGGGCGAGTTTTTAAGTCACTTTTTGGGAGTTGTTGGCCATACCTTATCCTATTCCTTCTCTTCTTTACCGATTTTCCCTCCATTGGCAAGGGTTTTCATCCATTTCTTTAGCTTCCTACCTTTGATTCTTGAAGTTATTTGGATTTCCGACTTGAGATCATCGTTCTCCGTGGTATAAGGAAGCTTAGGTAAGTTTTTGGTGCGATTCTAATGAGGTTTCGAGTTAAGGGTTATTTTGGATTTGATGTTTTGATGGTTCTATGGATTATTTAGCATGGACTCTTGGATTTAGTCTTGATATTGGTGTTATTTATGGATTATTGTTGTAGGTGGTGTACCAAGAGTATAGTTGGAGGTGTTCTATTGGTTTGTAAGTGGAATTTCATCCTTTTTGCTCACATGATATTATATGTATTGTGTTTTAAAGGTTTCAAAGTGTTATTCCCTTCCATTGATCCATTGTTATGTATTGATTTCATTGATTATCTATTGGAGGCATTGATGTCTCACCATTGTTATAAAGGAAATACAAGAGATATTATGAGATTGCGAAACGACGGCCTTAAATGCTATTGAGAATTCAAATGTTTTATTGGATTGATTAATCATAGCCATAGCATTGCATGCAATTAGATGATCATCGACCATAGGCTTTTATCCCCTCACAGTTATCGATTTATATCGATGGGATAATGGCAACCACAGTCACAGATACTATTGATATCAATCCAACCAGAGAAAAGAGAAATACCATCGTTTTGCTATCTATTGCCATTGCTATTGCTACAGTTATTGCTACGTTATTCATGTTTCAGAGTCGATGGTATTTATGATTTAAAAGCCATGTTTTACAGTGTATACTATGTATCATTGCTATGTAAGAGTTCCACTTGCTGAGATTTATTCTCATTTCAGTTATTTTCATGTGATGCAGATAAGAGCGACGGACCGGGACGTTGACTGTGGATGGGGGTCATATGCATACGAAGATTGGAAGGATGATTATTTTGTACCATTTTGTAACATGATCACACTAATGATATTTTGTATTTTGTTATGTCATTGGAATGATCATGTTGTTATTTTGTAAACACTTTTATAAAATGTATCTTGAAACTCCTTCCATGTTTGAAAGAAAATTTTAAATTCCGCTGTATTTTAATTGTATCGGGTCAGGGTGTCACAAAGCATGCTCATTTCAGAAGATTTGAATATAAAGTCTATAAACAAATCATAATCATATCAGAAGATAAACAATAATCAAGTATGTGATTTTATTGGGAAACACAAATGCGATCTGATTTGAGTTATATCTTCCCAGATATCACATGAATTATACCTTTGTCGTCCCTGTCTGACGAAGACGAAGTCTCGAATTCGAATCTGTCCATATCAAGTCTGAAATGACAATATCAAATACATTGTATCAATGTGTAATTCGATTCACAATCTTTTCTGATGAATACTCAACTTAGTATATAATCTGATCAATATCTGAACAATCTAATTTAACTGATGTTTCAACGGCATAACGATACTGTCTCGATAACCCCGTCAGTCTAAACATCACAGATCTAATATCAGACTTCGTAATCAATAACAATACCAGTCATAATCTCAATAACAATACAATTCTGATATGAAATCTCAGTCAATATCTTTCGAAAATCATAACAATTACAGAAACGGTCTGTTCTTTAATCTGGCTTCAATTCTATAATATCTACGGTAGCAGAAACATCATATCTGAATCATATTCAATTCTGACAACATCATATTTCAAAACACTGCAAAACGTAATGAAACTTACGTCCTTGTGTAGCTCGAGTCGAGAGGAACACGATACTGCGTTCGGATTTGAATTCTGATAGACGGATCCTTCGTAAATCAAATTCTAAACTTAAGAAATAACATTCTCTCCCCAAGCTATCGGTTCTTTCTGAATCATAAATGAGGAACAAGTGTTATATGTATATATATATCTTGCATGAAAACCAAAACGTGGCTTCATTCTTTGTTCTGCACGTCGCACCGCAGGTGCGGTCATGCATGCACCGCGGGTGCGCTCCATGCTCTGATCCTTATCCATTTTGCAGAAGCTTAGACCGCTGGTGCGCTCATGTTCTGTACCGCGGGTGCGGTGTCTGCACCGCGGGTGCGCTCTGGCTAGTACCGCGGGTGCGGTGATGCTACAGAATTTCTTGCCAACTTACTGTCTATGCACCGCGGGTGCGGTGATGTCTGGCACCGCGGGTGCGGTCTTGCATTTTCCAGAATTTGCTCATTTTTCCATCCTTGCAATACTTTATAATCTTGTCTTATCATTTCTTGTAATTTCTGGGCATTACACTATTAACGCTTAAATTTCTAGGGACTAGCAATAAGCTGGTTGAGGAGTGTGATAATGATAAAAAATTGTACATTAATTAAATGTTTTATAATATAAATATATACTTTTTGTTTTATTAAATGTTTAAATATTACATGTTTTATAATAAATTGTATAAAATATAAGTTGTGTGTAATTATAAGTTTTTACTATTTTTTACAGGTTCGATAAAACAATAATAACATTGGCGTTGCAAATGGGATTAAGAAGATTCTTGGACCTGTAGAAAGTTGATTATAATATCTACAATTTTGTTGACAAGCATTAGATAAAAATCCTCTCACAATTGAGATCAAATTAAGCAACAAAGAAAGTTACCAAAGGAGTGGCAGTTTTACCATGCTCTAGTATTTTGACCATATCTCTCAAATTACTTGGTCAAATATTCTGAAAAAAATACCACAACTAGACAACTCAATTATCCACATGTTTCTTTTTATGTGAAGAAGAAAATTCGGAGAAGAAGATTTTCAAAAGTGATGTGTAATATAATATTAATTTCTTGGAACACCAATGAAGACTTATGTGCAAAAAATAATATTTTATTTGTGGTTGCCTCCTCAAATTTGGCTATAAATAGGGGTGCATTGTAATGTATTGAGATATCCCTCATTCTATGAACAAACCTTTGAGTTCATAATATTTCTCTCTATATTTTTCCTTTATTTCTTCATTTAAATATAATTAGCATGTTAATTTCATATTCAAAGTTTTACACTTTGAATAATGAATAGCTAACTTCCTAAAGTTGAGATGATAAGGTGAAACTCTTGGCATGATAATAAGGTTATTAAAAGGTAAGAATCTATGTTTTATATTATTTAATCATTATTTATTGTTTATGTTATATTTATTTCTTTAAACATTTTTATACCCTACTTATAAGTGGGAGTTTTGATTTATTGTTGCTATATGTTATACTAAATTTTTGGAACCATTTAAATGTTAGTTTGGTATTACCAACCATTTAAAGTGGATGCCTTGATTTATTATATATAAATATATTATATTATTAAATTCTTGGAACCATTTAAATGTTAGTTTGGTTTTACCAACCATTTAACTTGGATTCCTTGATTTACTATATATAAATATATTATAATAATATTTTCTTGGTACCATTTAAATGTTAGTTTGGTATTACCAACCATTTAAAGTGGGAACCTTGATTAAATATATATATAGCACAATAAATACTTGACCACATTTATAAGTTTTGGTATATATTATATAATTATGAGATAATAATTTATAACATAATATAAATTTGATTATTTAATATATTGGAACCATTTTATTAAGTGAATTTCAATATTGTTCGTTAATGTTAACTTTATTAAAATACCAAGAGTGGATCCCTTAATCTCAACTACTTAAATTAAAATTTGAACAATTATAATTTACCCATTAAATATTCAAACAATTAAAATTAAAAAGAAACAAAAACAAAAACAAAACAAAAAGACATTGTAGTGGACTTGTAATTACCTTAGCTTCCCTGTGGATACGATATTCGGACTCACCGAATTATATTACTTGTGGACAACCCGCTCTTGGGAGTGCAATAATCAAAGTCGCAACACTTGTCATAAAACCGATGATGCTTCAAACATTGCGGATTTGTTCTTTAGAAAAGTCGTTAGGTTGCATGGCATGCCTAGGACTATTGTTTCTGGTCGCGATGTTAAATTCTTGAGTTACTTTTGGAAGACTTTATGGGCTAAATTTGGCACAAAATTGTTGTTTTCTACTACTTGTCATCCTCAAACGGATGGACAAACTAAAGTTGTCAATAGAACTTCAGGAACACATTTGCGTGCTATTCTTCAAAAGAACTTGGATTGACATTTCTATGGACTTTATTTTGGGGTTGCCGAGGACTAAGAAGGGGAGGGATTCTATTTTTGTTATTGTGGATAGATTCTCTGAGATGACACATTTTATAGCTTATCATAAAACCGATGATGCTTCAAACATTGCGGATTTGTTCTTTAGAGAAGTCGTTAGGTTGCATGGCATGACTAGGACTATTGTTTCTGGTCGCGATGTTAAATTCTTGAGTTACTTTTGGAAGACTTTATGGGCTAAACTTGGCACAAAATTGTTGTTTTCTACTACTTGTCATCCTCAAACGGATGGACAAACTAAAGTTGTCAATAGAACTTCGGGAACACTTTTGCGTGCAATTCTTCAAAAGAACTTGGATTGACATTTCTATGGACTTTATTTAGGGGTTGCCGAGGACTAAGAAGGGAGGGATTCTATTTTTTTTATTGTGGATAGATTCTCTGAGATGGCACATTTTATAGCTTGTCATAAAACCGATGATGCTTCAAACATTGCGGATTTGTTCTTTAGAGAAGTCGTTAGGTTGCATGGCATGCCTAGGACTATTGTTTCTGGTCGCGATGTTAAATTCTTGAGTTACTTTTGGAAGACTTTATGGGCTAAACTTTGCACAAATATGTTGTTTTCTACTACTTGTCATCCCAAACGGATGGACAACTGAAGTTGTCAATAAAACTTCGGGAACACTTTTGCGAACTATTCTTAAAAAGAACTTGGATTGACATTTCTATGGACTTTATTTTGGGGTTGCCTAGGACTAAGAAGGGGAGGGATTCTATTTTTGTTGTTGTGGATAGGTTCTCTAAGATGGCACATTTTATAGCTCGTCATAAAACCGATGATGCTTCAAACATTGTGGATTTGTTCTTTAGAGAAGTCGTTAGGTCGCGTGGCATGCCTAGGACTATTGTTTCTGGTCGCGATGTTAAATTCTTGAGTTACTTTTGGAAGACTTTATGGGCTAAACTTGGCACAAAATTGTTATTTTCTACTACTTGTCATCCTCAAACGGATGGACAAACTGAAGTTGTCAATAGAACTTGTGGAACACTTTTGCGTGCTATTCTTAAAAAGAACTTGGATTGACATTTCTATGAACTTTATTTTGCGGTTGCCTAGGACTAAAAAGAGGAGGGATTCAATTTTTGTTGTTGTGGATATATTCTCTAAGATGGCACATTTTATAACTTGTCATAAAACCGATGATGCTTCAAACATTGCGGATTTGTTCTTTAGAGAAGTCGTTAGGTTGCATGACATGCCTAGGACTATTGTTTCTAGTCGCGATGTTAAATTCTTGAGTTACTTTTGGAAGACTTTATGGGCTAAACTTGGCACAAATATGTTGTTTTCTACTACTTGTCATCCCAAACGGATGGACAACTGAAGTTGTCAATAAAACTTCGGGAACACTTTTGCGAACTATTCTTAAAAAGAACTTGGATTGACATTTCTATGGACTTTATTTTGGGGTTGCCTAGGACTAAGAAGGGGAGGGATTCTATTTTTGTTGTTGTGGATAGATTCTCTAAGATGGCACATTTTATAGCTCGTCATAAAACCGATGATGCTTCAAACATTGTGGATTTGTTCTTTAGAGAAGTCGTTATGTTGCGTGGCATGCCTAGGACTATTGTTTCTGGTCGCGATTTTAAATTCTTGAGTTACTTTTGGAAGACTTTATGGGCTAAACTTGACACAAAATTGTTATTTTCTACTACTTGTCATCCTCAAACGGATGGACAAACTGAAGTTGTCAATAGAACTTGTGGAACACTTTTGCGTGTTATTCTTAAAAAGTACTTGGATTGACATTTCTATGAACTTTATTTTGCGGTTGCCTAGGACTAAGATGACGAGGGATTCTATTTTTGTTGTTGTGGATATATTCTCTAAGATGGCACATTTTATAACTTGTCATAAAACCGATGATGCTTCAAAAATTGCGGATTTGTTCTTTAGAGAAGTCGTTAGGTTGCATGACATGCCTAGGACTATTGTTTCTAGTCGCGATGTTAAATTCTTGAGTTACTTTTGGAAGACTTTATGGGCTAAACTTGGCACAAATATGTTGTTTTCTACTACTTGTCATCCCAAACGGATGGACAACTGAAGTTGTCAATAAAACTTCGGGAACACTTTTGCGAACTATTCTTAAAAAGAACTTGGATTGACATTTCTATGGACTTTATTTTGGGGTTGCCTAGGACTAAGAAGGGGAGGGATTCTATTTTTGTTGTTGTGGACAGATTCTCTAAAATGGCACATTTTATAGCTCGTCAAAAAACCGATGATGCTTCAAACATTGTGGATTTGTTCTTTAGAGAAGTCGTTAGGTTGCGTGGCATGCCTAGGGCTATTGTTTCTAGTCGCGATGTTAAATTCTTGAGTTACTTTTGGAAGACTTTATGGGCTAAACTTGGCACAAAATTGTTGTTTTCTACTACTTGTCATCCTCAAACGGATGGACAAACTAAAGTTGTCAATAGAACTTCGGGAACACTTTTGCGTGCAATTCTTCAAAAGAACTTGGATTGACATTTCTATGGACTTTATTTTGGGGTTGCCGAGGACTAAGAAGGGAGGGATTCTATTTTTTTTATTGTGGATAGATTCTCTGAGAAGGCACATTTTATAGCTTATCATAAAACCGATGATGCTTCAAACATTGCGGATTTGTTCTTTAGAGAAGTCGTTAGGTTGCATGGCATGCCAAGGACTATTGTTTCTGGTCGCGATGTTAAATTCTTGAGTTACTTTTGGAAGAATTTATGGGCTAAACTTGGCACAAAATTGTTATTTTCTACTACTTGTCATCCTCAAACGGATGGACAAACTGAAGTTGTCAATAGAACTTGTGGAACACTTTTGCGTGCTATTCTTAAAAAGAACTTGGATTGACATTTCTATGAACTTTATTTTGCGGTTGCCTAGGACTAAAAAGAGGAGGGATTCTATTTTTGTTGTTGTGGATATATTCTCTAAGATGGCACATTTTATAACTTGTCATATAACCGATGATGCTTCAAAAATTGCGGATTTGTTCTTTAGAGAAGTCGTTAGGTTGCATGGCATGCCTAGGACTATTGTTTCTAGTCGCGATGTTAAATTCTTGAGTTACTTTTGGAAGACTTTATGGGCTAGACTTGGCACAAATATGTTGTTTTCTACTACTTGTCATCCCAAACGGATGGACAACTGAAGTTGTCAATAAAACTTCGGGAACACTTTTGCGAACTATTCTTAAAAAGAACTTGGATTGACATTTCTATGGACTTTATTTTGGGGTTGCCTAGGACTAAGAAGGGGAGGGATTCTATTTTTGTTGTTGTGGATAGATTCTCTAAGATGGCACATTTTATAGCTCGTCATAAAACCGATGATGCTTCAAACATTGTGGATTTGTTCTTTAGAGAAGTCGTTATGTTGCGTGTCATGCCTAGGACTATTGTTTCTGGTCGCGATTTTAAATTCTTGAGTTACTTTTGGAAGACTTTATGGGCTAAACTTGACACAAAATTGTTATTTTCTACTACTTGTCATCCTCAAACGGATGGACAAACTGAAGTTGTCAATAGAACTTGTGGAACACTTTTGCGTGCTATTCTTAAAAAGTACTTGGATTGACATTTCTATGAACTTTATTTTGCGGTTGCCTAGGACTAAGATGACGAGGGATTCTATTTTTGTTGTTGTGGATATATTCTCTAAGATGGCACATTTTATAACTTGTCATAAAACCGATGATGCTTCAAAAATTGCGGATTTGTTCTTTAGAGAAGTCGTTAGGTTGCATGACATGCCTAGGACTATTATTTCTAGTCGCGATGTTAAATTCTTGAGTTACTTTTGGAAGACTTTATGGGCTAAACTTGGCACAAATATGTTATTTTCTACTACTTGTCATCCCAAACGGATGGACAACTGAAGTTGTCAATAAAACTTCGGGAACACTTTTGCGAACTATTCTTAAAAAGAACTTGGATTGACATTTCTATGGACTTTATTTTGGGGTTGCCTAGGACTAAGAAGGGGAGGGATTCTATTTTTGTTGTTGTGGACAGATTCTCTAAAATGGCACATTTTATAGCTCGTCAAAAAACCGATGATGCTTCAAACATTGTGGATTTGTTCTTTAGAGAAGTCGTTAGGTTGCGTGGCATGCCTAGGGCTATTGTTTCTAGTCGCGATGTTAAATTCTTGAGTTACTTTTGGAAGACTTTATGGGCTAAACTTGGCACAAAATTGTTGTTTTCTACTACTTGTCATCCTCAAACGGATGGACAAACTTAAGTTGTCAATAGAACTTCGGGAACACTTTTGCGTGCAATTCTTCAAAAGAACTTGGATTGACATTTCTATGGACTTTATTTTGGGGCTGCCGAGGACTAAGAAGGGAGGGATTCTATTTTTTTTATTGTGGATAGATTCTCTGAGAAGGCACATTTTATAGCTTGTCATAAAACCGATGATGCTTCAAACATTGCGGATTTGTTCTTTAGAGAAGTCGTTAGGTTGCATGGCATGCCAAGGACTATTGTTTCTGGTCGCGATGTTAAATTCTTGAGTTACTTTTGGAAGACTTTATGGGCTAAACTTGGCACAAAATTGTTATTTTCTACTACTTGTCATCCTCAAACGGATGGACAAACTGAAGTTGTCAATAGAACTTGTGGAACACTTTTGCGTGCTATTCTTAAAAAGAACTTGGATTGACATTTCTATGAACTTTATTTTGCGGTTGCCTAAGACTAAAAAGAGGAGGGATTCTATTTTTGTTGTTGTGGATATATTCTCTAAGATGGCACATTTTATAACTTGTCATATAACCGATGATGCTTCAAAAATTGCGGATTTGTTCTTTAGAGAAGTCGTTAGGTTGCATGGCATGCCTAGGACTATTGTTTCTAGTCGCGATGTTAAATTCTTGAGTTACTTTTGGAAGACTTTATGGGCTAAACTTGGCACAAAATTGTTATTTTCTACTACTTGTCATCCTCAAACGGATGGACAAACTGAAGTTGTCAATAGAACTTGTGGAACAATTTTGCGTGCTATTCTTAAAAAGTACTTGGATTGACATTTCTATGAACTTTATTTTGCGGTTGCCTAGGACTAAGATGAGGAGAGATTCTATTTTTGTTGTTGTGGATATATTCTCTAAGATGGCACATTTTATAACTTGTCATAAAACCGATGATGCTTCAAAAATTGCGGATTTGTTCTTTAGAGAAGTCGTTAGGTTGCATGGCATGCCTAGGACTATTGTTTCTAGTCGCGATGTTAAATTCTTGAGTTACTTTTGGAAGACTTTATGGGCTAAACTTGGCACAAATATGTTGTTTTCTACTACTTGTCATCCCAAACGGATGGACAACTGAAGTTGTCAATAAAACTTCGGGAACACTTTTGCGAACTATTCTTAAAAAGAACTTGGATTGACATTTCTATGGACTTTATTTTGGGGTTGCCTAGGACTAAGAAGGGGAGGGATTCTATTTTTGTTGTTGTGGATAGATTCTCTAAGCTGGCACATTTTATAGCTCGTCAAAAAACCGATGATGCTTCAAACATTGTGGATTTGTTCTTTAGAGAAGTCGTTAGGTTGCGTGGCATGCCTAGGACTATTGTTTCTGGTCGCGATGTTAAATTCTTGAGTTACTTTTGGAAGACTTTATGGGCTAAACTTGGCACAAAATTGTTATTTTCTACTACTTGTCATCCTCAAACGGATGGAAAAACTGAAGTTGTCAATAGAACTTGTGGAACACTTTTGCGTGCTATTCTTAAAATGAACTTGGATTGACATTTCTATGAACTTTATTTTGCGGTTGTCTAGGACTAAAAAGAGGAGGGATTCTATTTTTGTTGTTATGGATATATTCTCTAAGATGGCACATTTTATAACTTGTCATAAAACCGATGATGCTTCAAACATTGCGGATTTGTTCTTTAGAGAAGTCGTTAGGTTGCATGGCATGCCTAGGACTATTGTTTCTAGTCGCGATGTTAAATTCTTGAGTTACTTTTGGAAGACTTTATAGCCTAAACTTGGCACAAATATGTTGTTTTCTACTACTTGTCATCCCAAACGGATGGACAACTGAAGTTGTCAATAAAACTTCGGGAACACTTTTGCGAACTATTCTTAAAAAGAACTTGGATTGACATTTCTATGGACTTTATTTTGGGGTTGCCTAGGACTAAGAAGGGGAGGGATTCTACTTTTGTTGTTGTGGATAGATTCTCTAAGATGGCACATTTTATAGCTCGTCATAAAACCGATGATGCTTCAAACATTGTGGATTAGTTCTTTAGAGAAGTCGTTATGTTGCGTGACATGCCTAGGACTATTGTTTCTGGTCGCGATGTTAAATTCTTGAGTTACTTTTGGAAGACTTTATGGGCTAAACTTGGCACAAAATTGTTATTTTCTACTACTTGTCATCCTCAAACGGATGGACAAACTGAAGTTGTCAATAGAACTTGTGGAACACTTTTGCGTACTATTCTTAAAAAGTACTTGGATTGACATTTCTATGAACTTTATTTTGCGGTTGCCTAGGACTAAGATGAGGAGGGATTCTATTTTTGTTGTTGTGGATATATTCTCTAAGATGGCACATTTTATAACTTGTCATAAAACCGATGATGCTTCAAAAATTGCGGATTTGTTCTTTAGAGAAGTCGTTAGGTTGCATGGCATGCCTAGGACTATTGTTTATAGTCGGATGTTAAATTCTTGAGTTACTTTTGGAAGACTTTATGGGCTAAACTTGGCACAAATATGTTGTTTTCTACTACTTGTCATCCCAAACGGATGGACAACTGAAGTTGTCAATATAACTTCGGAAACACTTTTGCGAACTATTCTTAAAAAGAACTTGGATTGACATTTCTATGGACTTTATTTTGGGGTTGCCTAGGACTAAGAAGGGGAGGGATTCTATTTTTGTTGTTGTGGATAGATTCTCTAAGATGGCACATTTTATAGCTCGTCAAAAAACCGATGATGCTTCAAACATTGTGGATTTGTTCTTTAGAGAAGTCGTTAGGTTGCGTGGCATGCCTAGGACTATTGTTTCTGGTCGCGATGTTAAATTCTTGAGTTACTTTTGGAAGACTTTATGGGCTAAACTTTGCACAAAATTTTTATTTTCTACTACTTGTCATCCTCAAACGGATGGAAAAACTGAAGTTGTCAATAGAACTTGTGGAAAACTTTTGCGAACTATTCTTAAAAAGAACTTGGATTGACATTTCTATGGACTTTATTTTGGGGTTGCCTAGGACTAAGAAGGGGAGGGATTCTTTTTTTGTTGTTGTGGATAGGTTCTCTAAGATGGCACATTTTATAGCTCGTCATAAAACCGATGATGCTTCAAACATTGTGGATTTGTTCTTTAGAGAAGTCGTTAGGTTGCGTGGCATGCCTAGGACTATTGTTTCTGGTCGCGATGTTAAATTCTTGAGTTACTTTTGGAAGACTTTATGGGCTAAACTTGGCACAAAATTGTTATTTTCTACTACTTGTCATCCTCAAACGGATGGACAAACTGAAGTTGTCAATAGAACTTGTGGAACACTTTTGCGTGCTATTCTTAAAAAGTACTTGGATTGACATTTCTATGAACTTTATTTTGCGGTTGCCTAGGACTAAGATGAGGAGGGATTCTATTTTTGTTGTTGTGGATATATTCTCTAAGATGGCACATTTTATAACTTGTCATAAAACCGATGATGCTTCAAGATACAATCTGATTCATATCAACGAATATCACGATGAAATCTAAATCATAACTGAATCTGATCAATTTAAATCAACTGATGTTTCGACGGCATAACAATACAACCTGAATAACCCCGTCAGTTCTGAACATCACAAATACACTGCCAGAATTCCTAATAAATCTCAGTACAATCTATAACTTCAGTATCTGTACCTTGTAAAATGAATAACAGCATAATTCTGATAGCAATCTCAATCAAATCAACTCTAAAATTCATAACAATGCCATACCCAGTCTATTTCTAAATCTGACTTCGATTCTACAATATCTACGGTAGCAGAAACACCATATCTGAATCATATTCAATTCTAACAACATCATAAATTCAAATCTTGTCTAAACGTAATAAAACTTACGTCCAGTTGTAGCCTGCGTTGATAGGAACACAGTACCGAAGTCGGATTCCAATTCAGATAAACGATTTGCTCGTAAATCAATTTTGAGCATTAAGAACGAAGCTTTTCCTTCAAATCTCGATTTCTCCTCTTCTGAAATGAGATTTACGCATGTAAATATATTTATATATACTTACACTCACATGCAGCAAAGCACATGGCTCGTCCTTCGCGCAACACGTCTCGCGCATATGCGCGGCCACTACTCGCGCATATGCGCGAGACCTACTGTCTCGGCGAAACTGCTACTCGCGCATATGCGCCATTAATTCCGCGCATATGCGCCACCCTTTCTGGCCCTCCCGCGCATATGCGCCGCTCTACTCGCGCATATGCGCCACTGGTTCTGGCCTTGCCACGCATGTGCGCGCACTTACACCGCGCATGTGCGCCAAACTTTCTGGATTTCTCCCTTGGCTTCTCGTATGGCTCGCGCGTACACTTCTCGCGCATATGCGCGAGACCTTCGAGTCACGCACACGCAATATTCTTCCTTTCAAAATCTAACAAGAACGCGTCCCGTCTATAATCATCTCGATTAATTCAATAAATCATTCCGGATGAATCTCCGATTACAGTAACCATATCCAAATCATTTCAGATTACGGTAATTAAATTCTCGGGCATTACATTTCTCCCCCTCTTAGATCTGAGTTCGTCCTCGAACTCACCAATCATCAAACCACATCTATCCGAAGATCTGTTTGACAAAATTTCACATCCAAACTCATTTCACTAGCCGAATCAATCGCATATTACTGGCTATACAACACCCATATACGCCAATTGCAATCCATAACAAAGCAATACCACCTGTAGTTGCTATTTCATCTGTTTATTCCAATTAAGGACATATTCCATCTTTGGCTCCAAATACCAATCGTCATCATCCGACATTGGTTTCCTACATCTATCCATTCTGAATTATCTTGATAACTAGTGCTGACATTCAGCACTAGAGTTCTACCAATATCTTTCACTATCAGAACTAGACACTCCGACTACCTGTCACTTTGTGAACAATCTGCCAGAGAGAGCTGATGATATAATCTACCACAAGTACACACTTAATCGTAATCATAGTCTGATATACTCTACTCGAAATCATCATTCTAGTCAATCTGACTATTTCTTTGACAGGGATCTCTGTCACCTAGTTCTGTTTGTACATCATCTTTACAAATTACTAGATATAGATTGAACAATCTATTAATCACGATCATACCATATCCCATTCTGAAGAAAATGGCGGTAATTTCATTACATCAGTCCTAGAAATGTACTTCCATTTCTATTCAGGATTATACCAAGTCGGTAATAATCTTCTGATTCCTAGCTTTCTGGCTTCTTTTGTTAGCGATCCAGACATATCAGTACCATTTTTACCAACCTTTCGGTACAAAGTCTGTTAGAACTGATCAAATCTGTCTATACCAACACTATTTGTTCGAGTGTCATACATTCTGAAATATCTGAATGAAACCTGAATCCCCTGCGGTGCGTTTCTGACACTACTTGTGACTTCAGATTCGAACTATCCGGTATAAACAATCAGTTAATAATATAAAATAATGAAAAAATACCTACCTGGCATTCGGCTCTGACTACCCATCTCAAAAGCTATAAATAATTCTGAAACATTCTGACATCACACAATAGAAGTAGTCTGTCTGATACAAACACAAAGTCACATATCTGTTACTGTAAACGATACTCTGCTCTGATATCAACTGTTTACAATAAACTGTATTACACTGATTCACAATAACGGTAATATCACATCGAATTCCGAATAGAAAGAACTTATACAGATCTAGTGAGTTTAAGAAACTCATAACATAATAAATTCTGGCTGGCTGACCAATCTTCATACTGCCCAGATCAACTGCTATATCTCATCTGCAAATAGAATATACTCCCAACCAATATAAAATGTCTCAAATACTGATTTAGAACAATAACAATACTCAGCAGATATACAGCAATACGAGAATAAGAAAATCCGAAGAAGACAATTTGCTCAAACCAGCTAATAAAATTCTGACATCTTTGACATTCTGCTAATTTTGACATTCCTGATACTGCATAGTCTGAATAAAAACCTGTATCAATAACTGTATACCGGATTCCTACCTGACCCATCTCTGTATACAAGAACACCGTTTTCTGAATAATCAACAAAAGCTTCAAATATTTAATTAGTCAGTCAGATACTGTGCATATATCCTCAGATCATAGATATAACAAGCCTAAATCTTCAGAACATTTCTGAATACAGACTCTATCCATCTAGAAACAGAATCTGAAATATCGACGAACAAATACTCAATCAACTGTATTCTTCAGCCCCTACTTTAATCTGTCAATTCTTTCACTTCATTCTGTACTGAATTCTAACTAAACACAGTACTTGGTATCGATTCAATTCTAAAATCTATCTTTCTGATACAAAGCAAATCTGACATCTTATCTAACGATTAGCAATCTACTCGTACATTACTATCAAATTTGTAATTGTTAGGCTCGATTTCAGTGGATCTACTGGATACATAAGGATGCCATCTGTTCCTTTATGTAATAATCGAGTCCTAAACCCTAAAATTTTCTAAGGACTTCTGGATCGAAAATCCTCATTTATCACCTAGATCTGGTCTTAATCTTACTATTTCTGGAATACATGCTACAATATTTCGGTACTTGTTCAGCATATTCATGTCAATAATGCAATCCAAATCAGATAGTTACAAGTACATCATAATCTAATCCAGTCCCATCCTCATCTAACTGTAGTATATAATATGTCACAGAAATTTCTGATATCAACATATTCCTCAACAGCCAAGGAATCAATACTATAGTATACACAGACCCAACAGATACAGCATATCTCCATACTATTCATTCACAGATACTCATAACGAATGCATTAGTATATATCAATACGTATGCAATATAATCATAAAGAATGGTACCTGTTGTAACTACTGGGTCTGTTTTTCACGCATTGCCACCCGATGGTCCTGCTCCCCAGAATCTTTGGGAACCCTTCTGAGGACATACTCTAGCAAAATGCCCATGTTGTCCGCAGATATTGCATCTACCAGTCACTCCCTGGCATTGTTCGGTGGGATGTCTCCCTCCACACCTAGCGCAATAGACTCCCGTATAACTCGGACTGGAACCACTAGAACTGGAGGAACCACTGCCTAACTTCTTGAACTGTTTCTTCCGAGCTTTCAGCAAATCTTGCTTTCCACTCGTGCTGCCACGTTCAAATCTCGAAGGGGATTGTGGTGTCTGGGGTTGCTTCACACACAACCTCGTTAATTGTCGAATCAAACTCTCTTCTGCTCTCTTTGCTTTACTCAAGACATCAGCAAAGTGATAGGGTCGCTGTAGATTCATGAATGCAACTATCTCCGAATTCAATCCTCTAACGAATTGATTCACTACAGCTTCATCATCCCTAGCGATATGAGGAGCAAAACGCAACAGAGTAGAAAATTTAGCAGCATAATCATCTGTAATGCCCAAGATTTTAAAACACGTTAGTTTAAGATATGAATGCAACCAGATTATGTTGAGATTTAAAAGTTAAATATGTAAATTTTTGGGCGAAAGTGACTTGCCCGGGCGGACGCTTTTGACCGCCCGAGCGAGAATGCCTCGGAGAAGAGGGTCGAGAGTCACTCGCCCGGGCGGATGTTTTTGACCGCCCGAGCGAGGATGCTGGAATGGGCGAAGGCCGAGAGTTGTTCGCCCCGGCGGAAGTTTTTGCTCGCCCGAGCGAGCATGTAAAGTAGTCCAGGGCCGAGAGTTTCTCGCCCGAGCGGCAACTTTGGACCGCCCGAGCGAGAGCCGTGTACACCAAAGGATGTGCCATGTGTCTTGAAACATGCAAAGTATATATACTAAATGCACGATTTCTTCTTCATTCAGCAGGGAAAAGGTAGACTTCAGAGGAGAAAAGCTTCATTTCCTTTAGCTTATAATTTGTGCTTTTACAAGATTTAGCCATCCAACCTTAAATCTGACTTCGGTTTTGAACTCCTCTCGTTAGTAGCTACAAAGTGAGGTAAGTTTCATTCATTTCCAGCAAGTTTCGAAATTCAGATGATTGGGAAATTAGATTATGATAGTTATATTGTGTTCTTGAGATGGTAGATATTGTAGGACCGTAAACGGATCGAAGAACGGATATCGTATGCAATTGTTACGATTTTTCCAGCATGTTTAGTGTTGAAATTATGCAGATTTTGGAATCTTGGCATAAGTATTGTGATGATTATGAGTTGAGAATTGTACCATGTTAATATATGTTGAATTGGGTTAATCGGTATCGAGAAAGTACGCCGTTATGCCGTCAGACTATACCGGAATTGATTATTGATTTGTTTAGGTGTTGAATTGAAATGGGAAGTGATATTGTATACTTCAACATTGTCATTTCAGATTCATCCTACCTCACTTCGGCATCGAGATCTAGACATCGATAAAGGTTTAGCAAGAAAGGTATAGTACATGTTTTGTTTGGGGAATCACGACTCAAATGAGATCACATTTGAGTTTCCCAACCAAAATCACATACTTGTTTTATTGTTCATACCTTGATATGATTATAATTGTTTATAGATTTGTTTATAGAATTGTATACAAATCTTGCTATGCTTTGTTTACAGATCATGTGGCATTGCATTAGAATGATTATGCTTGTTTACAGATTGTGTATTCATGCATTAAGATAGGACAGTCTGGAGATCAGGCAGACTACTAGACGTTCGGCGATATCACAGCTTAGGGGAAGATCACCGCCCCTATTGTAGACGCGGATACAGATCAGGCCGAAGTCTAGGAATAAGACGTACAGCACCTCGATTGGGAGGGTAGGTGACAGATAGTGACGTCTTATTCACCACGGGATCCCTAGAGTTCTAGTCGAGTCGCATCTAGACATGATTAGATTTGCATTGCATGATTATATATGAAGGATATTCATATCAGCATGTTTCATGTTTAGACTGTTTTATATGCATGTTACATGTTTATACTGGGATTTGTTCTCACCGGTTTTCCGGCTGTTGTTATGTCTGTATGTGTGCATAACAACAGGTGGGGCAGGATCTGGGTCGAGACAGAGATGATCGTATTAGCATGGAGATCACGGGCGTAGCAAATGGACCAGTAGTTATCTTTTCTTATGTACTGTCTTTTATTACTGGTTAGGGAGAACATACAGAATAATACATGTATTTGATGTTTGTATGTTGTATTTAAATAAAGAACTCATGCTGGTTTGTTTACATTTGATTTAATGCAAAAAGCAAAAAATTTGACCCATGTTTTTAATAATAATCCAATTAATCCCAAGAAAAAGAATTAGAGCCCGGGTCCCCACAACAGGTGGTATCAGAGCCGTAGGTTCTGTAGACTGAGATAGAGTAGAATGAGCGGGGTAGATCGAGTCATCTTCCTTGCTCATGATATGCTAGCATGTTTATTGCTTTCGTTATTACATGTTGTTATTTGATTTCGTTCAGCATGTGATTGACTGAATCAGAACTGATTCTAGATCAGAGGTAGCTGACTAGAGGATGGCTGAAACAGTTGTATATATTGTTTACTAATTAGTTGGTTTATTAGATATGCCTCCTAGAAGGGCAGCCGTACCTCTACGACCAGCAGCGCCAGAACAGGGGAGCACATCCGGAGATCCTATGGATGTTACGGCGACCCCTATGGAGACGTTGCTGAAGCGATTCCAATCTTTCCGACCTCCGACATTAAAGGGTACAGAGAATGCCATCGAGTGCGAAAGCTGGCTTGAAGACATTGAAATGCTATTCGACTCTTTGGAGTACAATGACGAGAAGAGAATAAAGCTAATTGGCCATCAATTGCAAGATATAGCCAAGAATTGGTGGTTGAATATTAGGAGAGCTTTAGAGCAGCGGGGTACCGAGATTACGTGGAAGGTATTCAAGACGGAGTTCTATCAGCGATTCTTCCCTGTATCCTACCGTAAAGATAAAGGCGCTGAATTTGCCAACCTGAGGCAAGGGCCATTGAACATTGAAGAGTATATTGCTAAATTCTCTTCTTTGCTTCGTTTTGCACCCCATGTTTTAGGAAATGACGAGGCCATGGCGGATCAGTTTATAAATGGCCTGAATCCAGATATCTTTACGTTGGTCAATACTGGGAGACCCGATAATTTCTCGGATGCATTGAATCGTGCCAAAGGAGCTGAAGCAGGATTGCTTAGGCAACGGAGTGCTCCATATGTTGCACCGAGTCCGAGACCGCCACTACCTTCATCCCAAGTTCCTCCTCCTCGATTCGAAAGCGGTGGTAGTAGCAGTGGACGCAAAGAACAGCTGAAGGCGAAAGGGAAGCAGTTTAAGCGACCTGGGAGCAGTTCGTCGAGCTCCAGCGGATCAAGACAGACTGGTTTTGATCAGAGTGCCAGGTATTCGGGTGTTTATTGCAGCTCCTGTGGAGGGAAGCATGCGACTGAACAGTGCCAAGGAGTTACAGGCCGATGCAACATTTGTAGGCAACCGGGGCATTTTGCCAAAGTCTGTCCCCAGAGGAGTGTACAGCAAGGCCAGAGTGGAAGAGCATCCGGTTCCGTACCTCAGTTTGAGCGGCAGGCATCATCAGTTCACTCTTTTCAGCCTCCACCAGCACAGACTCAACCCAGAGGCCGAGGTAGTCAGACGGTGACTCAACCCCCGAGGCAACAGGCTCAAGTGTTTGCATTGACAGAGGAGCAAGCACAAGATGCACCAGATGATGTTATAGCAGGTAACTGTTCTCTTTATGGTTATCCTGCTTATATTTTGATAGATACTGGCGCATCGCATACATTCATTTCGGAGCGATTTGCATTGTTGCATTCATTGCCTGTTGAGTCTTTGCTAGATGTTGTGTCTATTAATTCTCCGTTGGGAAGTGGATTGATATCTGTAACTACGGTTAGGCATTGCATTCTACAGTTTGAGGGGCATGAGATTGACCTAGATTGTATAGTGTTGGGTCTAGCTGATTTTGACTGTATAGTTGGTATGGACATGCTAACGAAGTATAGAGCCACCGTGGATTGTTTCCACAAGATTGTCAGATTCAGACCCGAGATGACAGACGAGTGGAAATTCTACGGGAAGGGTTCCAGATCTCGGATTCCCTTGATTTCGGCTCTTACTATGAACAGATTGTTGCAAAAAGGAGCAGATGGTTTCTTTATTTATGCTGTAGATATGCAGAAGTCGAGCCCGGCGTTGGCAGAAATACCAGTAGTGCGGGAATTTGCTGATATTTTTCCAGATGAGATCCCAGGATTACCTCCGGTTCGTGAGGTAGATTTCAGTATTGATCTTACACCAGGTACCGTCCCTATTTCGAGAGCTCCGTATAGGATGGCACCCATCGAACTAAAAGAACTGAAAGCACAATTAGAAGATCTTCTGGCCAAGGGATATATCAGACCTAGTGTATCTCCTTGGGGCGCTCCGGTGCTGTTTGTGCGGAAGAAAGATGGTTCGATGCGTTTGTGTATAGATTATCGGCAACTGAACAAGGCAACGATCAAGAACAAATATCCTTTGCCTAGGATTGATGATTTATTTGATCAGTTGCAGGGATCCTCCGTGTATTCGAAGATTGATTTGCGTTCTGGATATCATCAGCTCAGAGTTCGAGATATAGACATACCAAAGACAGCATTTCGAACCAGGTATGGACATTACGAATTTATTGTCATGCCTTTTGGTTTAACCAATGCTCCTGCGGTATTTATGGGGTAGATGAACCAAGTATTTCAGAGATATCTAGATGAATTTGTGATTGTCTTCATTGATGATATTTTGGTGTATTCGAAGAATAGAAATGAGCATGCAGAGCACCTCAGAATTGTTTTGCAGACGTTGAGAAACGAGCGACTGTATGCTAAATTGTCAAAGTGTGAGTTTTGGCTGGATCGAGTTGTCTTTTTGGGGCATATCATTTCTGGAGATGGTATTTCTGTTGATCCAAGCAAAGTGGAAGCTGTGATCAGTTGGTCGAGACCGACTTCTGTACCAGAAATACGCAGTTTCATGGGCTTAGCCGGATACTACAGAAGATTTATCAAAGATTTCTCCAGTATTGCCAAGCCGATAACTCAATTGACACAAAAGAATGCACCATTTGTTTGGTCAGAGGAGTGTGAGTCTAGCTTTGTTGAATTGAAGAAAAGACTGACTAGTGCTCCAGTATTGATGATACCTTCAAGTACAGGTAATTTTGTTGTATATTGTGATGCTTCTCATAGAGGTTTGGGATGTGTTCTTATGCAGCAAGGCCATGTGATCGCATACGCCTCGAGACAATTGAAGCCACATGAGGTACGATACCCCATTCATGATTTGGAATTGGCGGCTATCGTATTTGCATTAAAGATTTGGCGTCATTATCTCTACGGCGAAAAATTTGAGATATTCTCTGATCACAAAAGCCTAAAGTACCTATTCTCTCAATCGGAACTGAATATGAGGCAGCGTAGATGGCTTGATCTTTTGAAAGATTTTGACTGTGAAATCAAATATTATCCAGGGAAGTCAAATGCAGCAGCAGATGCCTTGAGTCGTAAGGTATGTTCTTTGTCCTTATCGACGATAGGTGTTATCAAGTTAGTTGAAAATTGCTGTACATCTGGATTAGAATTTGATACAGATAGTAAGCCACTACGACTGTTTACAATCCAAGTTGAGCCCAATTTGATTATGAGGATCAAGGAAGCACAAAGAACCGATCAGAATGTACAGAAATCAATCCAAATGGTCAGATCAGGGCATGTATCAGAATATCAGGTACGGGATCATGTGTTGTACGTGAATAACCGTCTAGTTGTGCCAGATGTTGCAGATTTGAGACAGCAGATTCTGACAGAAGCACATTGTAGTCGGTTCAGCATTCATCCGGGTGGCAGGAAGATGTACAACGACTTGAAGACACAGTTCTGGTGGAAGCAAATGAAGTCAGACATTGCCGAATTTGTGTCTAAGTGTTTGAACTGCCAACAGGTGAAAGCTGAGAGGAAGAAGCCTGGTGGATTACTTCAGAGTCTAGCCATTCCTGAATGGAAATGGGACCACATTTCCATGGATTTCGTGACGAAGTTACCCAGATCATCCAAAGGCTGTGATGCGATTTGGGTCTTTATTGACAGATTGACCAAATCTGCTTGTTTCATTCCGTACAGAATGACGTATAGACAGGATCAGATGGCGGAGATTTATATTCGAGAGGTAGTCAGATTGCATGGAGTGCCGAAGTCTATCGTATCAGATCGTGATTCACGATTCACTTCTCACTTTTGGCACAGTTTACAGCAGGCTTTAGGTACGACATTACACCTGAGTACTGCTTACCATCCTCAGACAGACGGACAGTCAGAGCGGACTATCCAGACACTAGAGGATATGTTGAGGGCCGTCGTGCTAGATTTTGGCATTGGTTGGCAAGATTCTCTACCTCTTTGCGAATTTTCTTACAATAACAGCTATCAGACGAGTATTGAGATGGCGCCGTTTGAAGCTTTGTATGGCAAGAAGTGCAGATCTCCGCTATATTGGGATGATATTTCAGAAGTGCCAGAACTTGGGCCAGACATGATTCGTGACATGACTGAGAAGGTGAAAGTTATTCAGAAAAGAATGAAAACAGCACAGGATCGACAAGCAAAGTATGCCAATATCAGACGTAGACCGTTAGTATTTGAGGCAGGAGATAGAGTATTCTTAAAGATTTCTCCATTCAGAGGCGTGGTGCGATTTGGCAAACGTGGGAAACTATCTCCTCGATACATTGGTCCTTACGAGATTCTTGAGAAAATTGGCGATCGAGCTTATCGACTAGCACTTCCTCCTTCTCTATCCGGAATACATGACGTGTTTCATGTATCAATGTTACGAAAATATATGCCAGATGTTTCTCATGTCATTCAACCTGACGAAGCTGAACTTGATCAGACGTTGAGCTATGTGGAACAACCGATACAGATTCTTGATCGGAAAAATAAGCAACTCAGAACGAAGAATATTCCACTTGTGAAAGTTCAGTGGAGTCGTCATGGCATTGAAGAAGCGACTTGGGAGACAGAAGCCAGCATGAGACAGAAACACCCCGAGTTATTTCAATGATGTGAGTATTTATCCAGTTTTAGATGGTAATGCTGTTTTAAATACTTTAATTGATTTATATCAAGTTCGAGGACGAACTTATGTCTTAGAGGGGGAGACTTGTAATGCCCAAGATTTTAAAACACGTTAGTTTAAGATATGAATGCAACCAGATTATGTTGAGATTTAAAAGTTAAATATGTAAATTTTTGGGCGAAAGTGACTCGCCCGGGCGGACGCTTTTGACCGCCCGAGCGAGAATGCCTCGGAGAAGAGGGTCGAGAGTCACTCGCCCGGGCGGATGTTTTTGACCGCCCGAGCGAGGCTGTTGGAATGGGCGAAGGCCGAGAGTTGTTCGCCCCGGCGGAAGTTTTTGCTCGCCCGAGCGAGCGTGTAAAGTAGTCCAGGGCCGAGAGTTTCTCGCCCGGGCGGCAACTTTGGACCGCCCGAGCGAGAGCCGTGTACACCAAAGGATGTGCCATGTGTCTTGAAACATGCAAAGTATATATACTAAATGCACGATTTCTTCTTCATTCAGCAGGGAAAAGGTAGACTTCAGAGGAGAAAAGCTTCATTTCCTTTAGCTTATAATTTGTGCTTTTACAAGATTTAGCCATCCAACCTTAAATCTGACTTCGGTTTTGAACTCCTCTCGTTAGTAGCTACAAAGTGAGGTAAGTTTCATTCATTTCCAGCAAGTTTCGAAATTCAGATGATTGGGAAATTAGATTATGATAGTTATATTGTGTTCTTGAGATGGTAGATATTGTAGGACCGTAAACGGATCGAAGAACGGATATCGTATGCAATTGTTACGATTTTTCCAGCATGTTTAGTGTTGAAATTATGCAGATTTTGGAATCTTGACATAAGTATTGTGATGATTATGAGTTGAGAATTGTACCATGTTAATATATGTTGAATTGGGTTAATCGGTATCGAGAAAGTACGCCGTTATGCCGTCAGACTATACCGGAATTGATTATTGATTTGTTTAGGTGTTGAATTGAAATGGGAAGTGATATTGTATACTTCAACATTGTCATTTCAGATTCATCCTACCTCACTTCGGCATCGAAATCTAGACATCGATAAAGGTTTAGCAAGAAAGGTATAGTACATGTTTTGTTTGGGGAATCACGACTCAAATGAGATCACATTTGAGTTTCCCAACCAAAATCACATACTTGTTTTATTGTTCATACCTTGATATGATTATAATTGTTTATAGATTTGTTTATAGAATTGTATACAAATCTTGCTATGCTTTGTTTACAGATCATGTGGCATTGCATTAGAATGATTATGCTTGTTTACAGATTGTGTATTCATGCATTAAGATAGGACAGTCTGGAGATCAGGCAGACTACTAGACGTTCGGCGATATCACAGCTTAGGGGAAGATCACCGCCCCTATTGTAGACGCGGATACAGATCAGGCCGAAGTCTAGGAATAAGACGTACAGCACCTCGATTGGGAGGGTAGGTGACAGATAGTGACGTCTTATTCACCACGGGATCCCTAGAGTTCTAGTCGAGTCGCATCTAGACATGATTAGATTTGCATTGCATGATTATATATGAAGGATATTCATATCAGCATGTTTCATGTTTAGACTGTTTTATATGCATGTTACATGTTTATACTGGGATTTGTTCTCACCGGTTTTCCGGCTGTTGTTATGTCTGTATGTGTGCATAACAACAGGTGGGGCAGGATCTGGGTCGAGACAGAGATGATCGTATTAGCATGGAGATCACGGGCGTAGCAAATGGACCAGTAGTTATCTTTTCTTATGTACTGTCTTTTATTACTGGTTAGGGAGAACATACAGAATAATACATGTATTTGATGTTTGTATGTTGTATTTAAATAAAGAACTCATGCTGGTTTGTTTACATTTGATTTAATGCAAAAAGCAAAAAATTTGACCCATGTTTTTAATAATAATCCAATTAATCCCAAGAAAAAGAATTAGAGCCCGGGTCCCCACATCATCAATATTCAATTTACCTTGACTTAAATTTTTCAAATTCTGCTTTCTTATCTTCTCGGTACGAGGCGGAGAAAAATCTTTGATAGAATTCAGTCTTGAAGACTTCCCACGTGATCACAGTACCACGTAGTGCTAATACTCTTTTGATTGTAATCCACCAACTTCTGGCAGCCTCTTGTAATTGGTGAAATACCAATTTAACTCTTTGGTCATCTGTACAATCCAGTAGATCAAACAATATCTCTATGTCCTCAACCCAGTGCTGACACGTTTCAGGCGTCTCTGTACCACTCAGAATCGGCGGCTGAAATAACTGAAATTCTGCCAACTTGGTTTCCATCGGAGTCGCTGACACATCTATCTGCGGTTCTGGTATATATGGCTGCTCATACGAAGTACTGCCTGTTTCCAAAATCTTTCGGGGAGGTACATCTGATTACCACAAACATTAATAACCCAATAATACAATGCTGTGCCAATCCTTACAGATCATGATCATCTTACTGCTGATCATGAATCCGGTCTGATTCATATTCAAGAATACATAATACCAATTCAAATCATATAATCAGGTAAACATGTATCTTTAAGCAGTAACACATAGTCTCATGCTAGCATCACAATGTCAGTCAACATTAAAATCAATCTCATGCTAGCACACACATGCAAGGAAAGAAAATTCATCTACCCCGCTCATTCTCTTCTATCTTAATCTAAGTCAGTCTAAAAGATCTATCAGTTCTGACTATCTCAATCTAAAGATCTATCTCTAAAGGATCTTCGCTCTGATACCACCTGTTGTGGGGACCCGGACGCTAATCTTTTCTTAATCATCTTTTGGGATTTAATTATCAATTAAGATAAAACAGGGTCTAAAAATTTTTCGTTTTAAGATATAACTGCGGAAGGTAATGGAATCTAAATACTATACATGTCTGTATAAAATACATTTCAGTATTAAAGTACAACAAGCTAATCTAAGGTTCAACTACTAAAGTCCAGTAATAAAACCAAGTCTACTGTAAGTCCGGAATCACCACGCTACACTCGTCTTCTCTCATCATCATCTTGACCCTGATCCATGTTAGAGTAGGTGCCCGTCGAGCCAAGTGTTGGCCGAGTGTTCACAATGAAACTCTATGTATAAGCAGTCTTTATTTTAATAATATTTGAAATTATTATTTTGGCAAATCTTTATCTGTATACCCATGCTAGCTGCATAGATAAAGCCCTTGAATATACAAATAGTAGAAAGAATATGAGATGCTCATATGATGAGTATCATGAAACTCATATTTGTAATACTGTATATTCTAAACGGTTCCTAGTCGATTCAGCCGCCACTAAGAAGGATATAGGCCGCTCGAGTTAGAGACTAGTATCTGCGATGTGAGTACCATGTTTCATTGGTAGGGGACATTGTGATGTCCGAACATGCAGATAGGTGCTCCTTGTAGAGTGCACTGAACAACCCTCCATAAAAGGACTTTCCAAGTGGTTCTCACTTATCGAGTGGAAAAGTCCTGGTTTATGGTTGTACAGAATTAGTCCTTATGACCCGGGACAACATTGAGACTCTATGTGCTAGAATTACACTTTGACTTGTTTACCGACTCTCATGGGGTCATCAGGTGGCAAGGTTGGGTGTTCTGTCGAAACACATAGGAGTCGATGCATTGTAGTCGGGGATTCACCGCTTACCTTCGGGTATGGATATCCTATGTGTTATCATGTGTATGTAGATCGAAATCTCTGGCCAGAGTATGGTTGTAATTATGAAAGGTGTTTCATAGATTACACCATCGATGCAACTACGACATGACACATAGTATCGATTCATTGACAACTCTCGATAAACCAATGGTTGTCGAATCGATCGGGATATATGAGTTGAAGGGACCGTACTGTACGCTAACCATAATTGAATGGTTCTTGCAGGCACTATCATGTGATACCTAGGGAATCACGTAAGCGATGCTGCTAGGCGTTTAACGTGATTGGTTGGGTACTATCAGACTTGAGTTCTGACGTTCTTACTATCAAGGAGTTGATAAGTAAGAATGGAGCAATTGGGGTATGCTCGAATAAGGACATGTTTAGTCCGAATCACATGGAGATGTGAACCCACGGCTAGTTGTATCAATGAACCATTGAGGGCCACACAAGTACTAGCTTTGTAAATCCCGATGAGAAGTAAAAATAGTTCAATGTGTTGAACGGCTTATAAAGGAGTTTATAAGCGTAAGGAAAATTAGAAATATGACTTCTATAAAGGAGAAAATAGTTCAATGTGTTGAACGACTTATAAATGAGTTTATAAGTGTAAAGAAAAATAGAAGTATGACTTCTATGAGAGAAATATAAATTTTAATTTATGGAAGTGTTCCTAGATTAAAATTTGGCCAAGTGACTAATGTTTTTGAAAATTGTGATTTTCATAAACATTATTATGGACTAAATTAAATTAATTCAAGTGTTGAATTAATTAAACACTAGTGGGCCTAGTAGAGCCCAAATAATTAACTTAATTCAAGTGTTGGATTAATTAAATAATATTGAGTCTTGTAGAGCTCAATTAAAATAATTATTTAACTAGTGGGACTTGGGTAAATTCAAGTAATGTTTAAATAGTCTCAAATGTGTTTGAGATATTTAAATTTAGTCCAAAGTTTTTAATTTGATTAAAAACTATATAATATGCATGCATGGGAGGTGAAGAGTTGGGGAATACTTTTGATTAAAATAATGGTTGGCATGCAACTTTTTGAATCAACTTTTTGCAACCCCAAGACTAGTCTCTCCTCCCTCATTACACATGGATGATGGCCGAAATTCCTACACCAATTCTCTCCAAGTTTTCTCCATTTTTGTGTTCTTCAATTGTTGAAGAATACACACACTTTTCTTTGAAAAATCCTCTTAGTTTTCTAGTGCAAATTAAGAGGGGATTTACCTAGTTAGTGGTGGGCCTTATTTTGAAGGAAAGTTTCAAGTTTTTGGAGGAGAGCTTGTAGATCTTCATGCCATTCAAGAGCTAAGGTGTTTACACCTTAGTTGGAGCCATAAAATCAATCCTTGTGATTGATAGGTAATTTTCTCAACACCCTATGCTTGAAAGTTGATATTTTGTATATGTTTGCACAACTAGTACATGGTGTTCAATTTTGAAAAATTTTTATACCAAAATTTCGGTTTTCATGTTTTGAAAACATTTTTGTGCTTCCGTTGCAATTTTGAACACCGTATATCGATCCCTTTCAAGTGGTATCAAGAGCTAAGGTTACTAGTTTTTGTGCAACATATACAAGATATTATATTGAGGGCGATTTCTAACCGTTTGAGATGAAAATTTGCAACAAAACCGAGGCCTTCTTGTGGGGAATTTCGGGCAGCATGTTGCTGCCCGTTTCGGGCAGCTCGGGCTGCCCGAGGGCTGCCCATTTCGGGCAGCAAGGGCAGCCCGAGGGGCTGCCCGAACAGCCCCTAAAGTTTAATAAAAAAAAAAAATTTTTGCATGTTGGCCGGAATCCGGCGACGGAACTCCGGCGACGGCGATGACGACTAGGGTTTCCAAAAGTGTTTTGGAATATCAAAGTGTCATGGGCCTTGAGTTGTTGGGCCATTAGATGGTCAACATATTTGTGAATTTTAAATGGGCCAAAATGTTTTTGGTGGAAAATAAGTTTTTGGGCCCTTAAGTTTAAAATTACAAAAGTTGCAAATCTTTCTCATAAAATAAATAATTGAAGTTGGACTTTAATTATTTATAGTAAATTGTGATTTATAAGAAATTCGGTTATAAATAAATTAATTGGAAAGTAGACAAAGGTGTTTGTATACTTTGTTAATTTAGTTTATAATCGTGGCGGTTAGTGATTGGATCAAGATATATAATATTGGATCAATTAATTATAGTGATAATTAATTGATGGTGTATGATATGTGATATTATGCATGAAGGATGATCAAAAGCCCAAGCCCAATTTGCTAGGTGTATGCTAGGATATTTGTGTTGTATGATTGTAATAATTATCAATTTTTAAAGTGGGCTTGGTTTATGGCCCGTTCCCACCCCATGAGATGTATCCCTATGTGCCATGGATATTTATTTGTAAATATTAGAATAGGGGAAGATCAAGATTGGAAGATGGTGGCCTTGGTGATTATGAAGATCGAAGACATGTAATATTGGATGCTAATGTAATAATTTAGTTGCATTGCATCCCGTGCATTTACCCTAGGATTGGACCTAGGCCCGTGTTTGGCTCACACGGGCCATTAGTTTTGGGGCGATTGATCATCCTTGTATTGTTTTCTATTTATGATATATGCATGATATGTTATAAATAATGAGTATGTGCGTTATTATTATTATAATAACAAAGTTGCATGAATCCGGCAAACATACGATCAAACATGGCGAGCTTTTAAAATAAAATTAATGATGAGACCTTTCAAAATTAAAAACCCTCATTTTGAATAAGATTCAAAATTAATATCAAGCCCGAAAAGGGGAATTATAAATTTGTTTATAATTTCCTTGTCTTCCATCGACAATGGGTGCATGATGAACGCTACCCGTACTCGGGGCTCGGCTCATATTATTGGGGGGGCCCTGGGTGCCGGAAAGCTGTGACATCCATTGACATGGTGATGTGAACTACGTGGAACTCCCATGATTTCGGCTCATATTATTGAGGGAACTCATGGCGACCGTCCATTAAGGTTCAACATCGATGGGTAAGGCTTGACACGTGAAGATGAACGATGTCATATTATTGGGTCCTAATCAAACGTGAGACAAAAGTTTACGTTAAGGGTTGCATTGTGATGCAATTGGAAACTACCTTTTAGGAATTGTGATTGGCTGATATTATTCGGGATCATAATTCGCTAATTGGACCTTACGTACCTACTGAGGAAAGGAGTTTCCCGTTTTCACTAGAGGGTAGTGAAAAATGTCAAAACAGTGGGAGTAAATATTTATAAAGTTAAAGTCCATACTTTATATCTTACCAAATATTTTAAATAGTCATCAACATTTATCTGTTTTACTTTTCAGTACAAATTTTGACAATGTCTTCGATTCGCAATCCGATACCTGCAATACTCGACAAACACATGTTAACCGGACCTAATTACCTCACTTGGCTAAGAAACCTAAAAATCGTCTTGAATTCGGAAAGGGTAACATATACACTAACTCAGTCGCCCCCTGTTGAGGCTCCGACTGACTGCAATCCTGAGGAATTGCAGGCTTACAAGGAATGGTGTGACCATGACTTGATAGCCAGGTGTTATATGCTGACTTCTATGAACGATGAGCTTCAGAGGCGTTTTGAGGGTGCAAAGAGTGCTGCTGACATTCATTTGCATCTCAAAGAGCTCTTTGGTGAGCAAACACGACCTCTAAGGCATGCTACCGTCAAGGAGCTGATCACTTTGCGCATGCGAGATGGGGCCTCGGTCCATGAGCATGGCTTAAAGGTGATCGGGCTCGTGGACAAGCTCGTTGGCATGGATTTGATCTTGCCTTCGGAGTTGACCACGGACGTGTTGCTGTTATCGCTGCCTAGCTCATTTGATCCTTTTGTGGTGAACTTCAACATGAACAAGATGGAACCGACCCTTGAGGAGTTGGTAAACATGCTTGTTACCTTTGAGTCCACTATCAAGAAAGAGAAGTCGGTTCTTTATGTGGGTTCTTCATCTGGTACGAAGATTGATCCACATGGGAATGGAAAGAAGCGTTCTTTCCAACGTCCCGAGAAGAACGAGCCCTTGTTGAGGCAATCTCCGAATCCCGTTGTGGCAGCCAGACCAGTTAAGGCTGACAAGACTGGTGATGTTTGTCATCACTGTAAGAAGCCTGGACATTGGAGGCGAAATTGCAAAGAATATCTTGCCCAGAAGTGTTCTGGAAACGGTATGTTCTAAATTTAAGTAAACATTTTAATTAACTCTACTTCTTGGGTATTAGATACCGGTTGTGACTCACATCTCTGTAATGGGTTACAGGTGATGAGAAGAAGTAGGAAGCTTAAGGAGGTGTGACCTTCTTGAGGATGGGCAATGGAGCAAGAGTTGCTGCCAAGACCTTAAGAGATGTTTACTTATTGTTGAACAATAGTTTTAAGTTAATTAAGAGATGTTTGTTTGTACCTTTTTGATGAAAAAACATTATTTCCATTTCTATTGTAATAAAGATGGATATTCTTGTTTATTTAGCAAAGGTGTTTGCAACATTTACAAGAATGAATGTTTAATTGGTACTTGAGAACTTGAAAACGATCTCTATAACTTAAAATTAAAAGATATTCCATTAAATGTCCATTCAAAGGCAGATGATAGAACTCGAAGGAGTTCGAGAGAAACCCACAATTATAGAACCCACACCCGATGAGCCAAGAGAGGAGATACAAGCTCCTAGCAGATAAGAGAAAGTCTCGAGACCACCTATGAGGTATGGTCAGCTTCTTGAAGAAGGCCATGATGAGCCTAACCATGGATGTGATCCATGGACCTTCAAGGAAGCGTTATCTGATGCCAATTCATCCAAGTGACTTGAAGAAATGGAATCTGAGTTGAATTCCATACATTCGAACCAAGTGTAGGATCTTGTTGATCCACCTGTGGGAACTGTTCCCACAGGGACTTGGGGAGGATGGGAAGGTGTTGACCTTCAAGGCGCGATTGGTGGCAAAAGGATGTACTCAAAGACAAGGAGTTGACTTTGAGGAAACCTTTTCCCAATCGCAATGTTCAAGTCCATAAGGATTTTATTAGCCATAGCTGCATAGTATGACTATGAGATATGGCAGATGGATGTCAAGACAAACTTTCTTAAATGGGGATTTTAAGAAAGTTATTTACATGTCTTAACCTGAAGGGTTTACATCTATCGGAAGTGAGCATATGGTATGCAAACTTCAGAGATCTATTTATGATCTAAAGCAGGCATCTAGGAGTTGGAACCTCATATTCGACAGTACAATCAAATAGTTTGATTTACTAAGAATCATGAGGGACCCTATGTGTATAAGAAGGTCAGTGGGAGTGTTGTGACATTCCTGGTGTTATATGTTGATAACATTATACTCATTGGGAATGATGTAGGAATGTTGCAATCAACAAAGATATGGTTAGCGAGTAAGTTCTCGATGAAGGACTTGGGTGAAGCATCTTTTGTATTGGGATACAGATCTATTGAGATAGATCGAAAAGATGGCTTGGTCTCACCCAGTCCACATACATGATACCATCGTGAAGCGGTTCTCGATGGATGCGTCCTTGAGAGGACATCTACCAATGTGTCATGGCGTGTCCCTATCCAAGTCTGTCTCCTGAGACTGATGCAGAGATAGTGACGATGACACGCATTCCGTATGCTTCGGCAATTGGTAACATCATGTATGGGATGATATCTACACGTCCTGACGTGGCGTTTTCACTAAGTGTAGTGAAAAGATATCAATCGAACCCCGGTCTTCCACAACTAGAAAGCTGTGAAAGACATCCTCAAGTTGTTGAGAAGGACCAATAAGTTGTTCTTGGTCTATGGGGGTAAAGAACTGAAATTGGAAGGCTATACCGACTCTAGCTTCCAAAGCGATATCGATAACTCGAAGTCAACCTCTAGTTTCGTATTCATGCTCAACGGTGCTGCTGTCTCTTGGAAGAGTTCCAAGCAAGACAATATTACGGATTCCAGCACAGAGGCCGAATACATTGCTGCATCAGATGCAGCAAGAGAGGCTGTTTGGATAAGGAATTTCGTCCAAGAGTTGGACGTCATTCCTAATGGAATTGCTCCTATCCCGGTGTTGTGTGACAACACGGGAGCTATAGCTCAAGCAAAGGAGCCTAGGTCTCATCAGAAATCCAAACAAGTATTGAAAAGGTACCACATCCTCGGAGAGATTGTGGAAAGAAGAGTAGTGTCTATTGACAAAGTCGGCTCCGCAGATTATGTTGTTGATTCACTAGCTAAGCCTTTACCTGGACCATTATTCGACAAGCATCGCGAATCAATGGGTTTTAAGCATATGGGTAGTTGGCTCTAGTGCAAGTGGGAGATTGTTAGAGTAGGTGCCCGTCGAGCCAAGTGTTGGCCGAGTGTTCACAATGAAACTCTATGTATAAGCAGTCTTTATTTTAATAATATTTGAAATTATTATTTTGGCAAATCTTTATCTGTATACCCATGCTAGCTGCATAGATAAAGCCCTTGAATATACAAATAGTAGAAAGAATATGAGATGCTCATATGATGAGTATCATGAAACTCATATTTGTAATACTGTATATTCTAAACGGTTCCTAGTCGATTCAGCCGCCACTAAGAAGGATATAGGCCGCTCGAGTTAGAGACTAGTATCTGCGATGTGAGTACCATGTTTCATTGGTAGGGGACATTGTGATGTCCGAACATGCAGATAGGTGCTCCTTGTAGAGTGCACTGAACAACCCTCCATAAAAGGACTTTCCAAGTGGTTCTCACTTATCGAGTGGAAAAGTCCTGGTTTATGGTTGTACAGAATTAGTCCTTATGACCCGGGACAACATTGAGACTCTATGTGCTAGAATTACACTTTGACTTGTTTACCGACTCTCATGGGGTCATCAGGTGGCAAGGTTGGGTGTTCTGTCGAAACACATAGGAGTCGATGCATTGTAGTCGGGGATTCACCGCTTACCTTCGGGTATGGATATCCTATGTGTTATCATGTGTATGTAGATCGAAATCTCTGGCCAGAGTATGGTTGTAATTATGAAAGGTGTTTCATAGATTACACCATCGATGCAACTACGACATGACACATAGTATCGATTCATTGACAACTCTCGATAAACCAATGGTTGTCGAATCGATCGGGATATATGAGTTGAAGGGACCGTACTGTACGCTAACCATAATTGAATGGTTCTTGCAGGCACTATCATGTGATACCTAGGGAATCACGTAAGCGATGCTGCTAGGCGTTTAACGTGATTGGTTGGGTACTATCAGACTTGAGTTCTGACGTTCTTACTATCAAGGAGTTGATAAGTAAGAATGGAGCAATTGGGGTATGCTCGAATAAGGACATGTTTAGTCCGAATCACATGGAGATGTGAACCCACGGCTAGTTGTATCAATGAACCATTGAGGGCCACACAAGTACTAGCTTTGTAAATCCCGATGAGAAGTAAAAATAGTTCAATGTGTTGAACGGCTTATAAAGGAGTTTATAAGCGTAAGGAAAATTAGAAATATGACTTCTATAAAGGAGAAAATAGTTCAATGTGTTGAACGACTTATAAATGAGTTTATAAGTGTAAAGAAAAATAGAAGTATGACTTCTATGAGAGAAATATAAATTTTAATTTATGGAAGTGTTCCTAGATTAAAATTTGGCCAAGTGACTAATGTTTTTGAAAATTGTGATTTTCATAAACATTATTATGGACTAAATTAAATTAATTCAAGTGTTGAATTAATTAAACACTAGTGGGCCTAGTAGAGCCCAAATAATTAACTTAATTCAAGTGTTGGATTAATTAAATAATATTGAGTCTTGTAGAGCTCAATTAAAATAATTATTTAACTAGTGGGACTTGGGTAAATTCAAGTAATGTTTAAATAGTCTCAAATGTGTTTGAGATATTTAAATTTAGTCCAAAGTTTTTAATTTGATTAAAAACTATATAATATGCATGCATGGGAGGTGAAGAGTTGGGGAATACTTTTGATTAAAATAATGGTTGGCATGCAACTTTTTGAATCAACTTTTTGCAACCCCAAGACTAGTCTCTCCTCCCTCATTACACATGGATGATGGCCGAAATTCCTACACCAATTCTCTCCAAGTTTTCTCCATTTTTGTGTTCTTCAATTGTTGAAGAATACACACACTTTTCTTTGAAAAATCCTCTTAGTTTTCTAGTGCAAATTAAGAGGGGATTTACCTAGTTAGTGGTGGGCCTTATTTTGAAGGAAAGTTTCAAGTTTTTGGAGGAGAGCTTGTAGATCTTCATGCCATTCAAGAGCTAAGGTGTTTACACCTTAGTTGGAGCCATAAAATCAATCCTTGTGATTGATAGGTAATTTTCTCAACACCCTATGCTTGAAAGTTGATATTTTGTATATGTTTGCACAACTAGTACATGGTGTTCAATTTTGAAAAATTTTTATACCAAAATTTCGGTTTTCATGTTTTGAAAACATTTTTGTGCTTCCGTTGCAATTTTGAACACCGTATATCGATCCCTTTCAAGTGGTATCAAGAGCTAAGGTTACTAGTTTTTGTGCAACATATACAAGATATTATATTGAGGGCGATTTCTAACCGTTTGAGATGAAAATTTGCAACAAAACCGAGGCCTTCTTGTGGGGAATTTCGGGCAGCATGTTGCTGCCCGTTTCGGGCAGCTCGGGCTGCCCGAGGGCTGCCCATTTCGGGCAGCAAGGGCAGCCCGAGGGGCTGCCCGAACAGCCCCTAAAGTTTAATAAAAAAAAAAAATTTTTGCATGTTGGCCGGAATCCGGCGACGGAACTCCGGCGACGGCGATGACGACTAGGGTTTCCAAAAGTGTTTTGGAATATCAAAGTGTCATGGGCCTTGAGTTGTTGGGCCATTAGATGGTCAACATATTTGTGAATTTTAAATGGGCCAAAATGTTTTTGGTGGAAAATAAGTTTTTGGGCCCTTAAGTTTAAAATTACAAAAGTTGCAAATCTTTCTCATAAAATAAATAATTGAAGTTGGACTTTAATTATTTATAGTAAATTGTGATTTATAAGAAATTCGGTTATAAATAAATTAATTGGAAAGTAGACAAAGGTGTTTGTATACTTTGTTAATTTAGTTTATAATCGTGGCGGTTAGTGATTGGATCAAGATATATAATATTGGATCAATTAATTATAGTGATAATTAATTGATGGTGTATGATATGTGATATTATGCATGAAGGATGATCAAAAGCCCAAGCCCAATTTGCTAGGTGTATGCTAGGATATTTGTGTTGTATGATTGTAATAATTATCAATTTTTAAAGTGGGCTTGGTTTATGGCCCGTTCCCACCCCATGAGATGTATCCCTATGTGCCATGGATATTTATTTGTAAATATTAGAATAGGGGAAGATCAAGATTGGAAGATGGTGGCCTTGGTGATTATGAAGATCGAAGACATGTAATATTGGATGCTAATGTAATAATTTAGTTGCATTGCATCCCGTGCATTTACCCTAGGATTGGACCTAGGCCCGTGTTTGGCTCACACGGGCCATTAGTTTTGGGGCGATTGATCATCCTTGTATTGTTTTCTATTTATGATATATGCATGATATGTTATAAATAATGAGTATGTGCGTTATTATTATTATAATAACAAAGTTGCATGAATCCGGCAAACATACGATCAAACATGGCGAGCTTTTAAAATAAAATTAATGATGAGACCTTTCAAAATTAAAAACCCTCATTTTGAATAAGATTCAAAATTAATATCAAGCCCGAAAAGGGGAATTATAAATTTGTTTATAATTTCCTTGTCTTCCATCGACAATGGGTGCATGATGAACGCTACCCGTACTCGGGGCTCGGCTCATATTATTGGGGGGGCCCTGGGTGCCGGAAAGCTGTGACATCCATTGACATGGTGATGTGAACTACGTGGAACTCCCATGATTTCGGCTCATATTATTGAGGGAACTCATGGCGACCGTCCATTAAGGTTCAACATCGATGGGTAAGGCTTGACACGTGAAGATGAACGATGTCATATTATTGGGTCCTAATCAAACGTGAGACAAAAGTTTACGTTAAGGGTTGCATTGTGATGCAATTGGAAACTACCTTTTAGGAATTGTGATTGGCTGATATTATTCGGGATCATAATTCGCTAATTGGACCTTACGTACCTACTGAGGAAAGGAGTTTCCCGTTTTCACTAGAGGGTAGTGAAAAATGTCAAAACAGTGGGAGTAAATATTTATAAAGTTAAAGTCCATACTTTATATCTTACCAAATATTTTAAATAGTCATCAACATTTATCTGTTTTACTTTTCAGTACAAATTTTGACAATGTCTTCGATTCGCAATCCGATACCTGCAATACTCGACAAACACATGTTAACCGGACCTAATTACCTCACTTGGCTAAGAAACCTAAAAATCGTCTTGAATTCGGAAAGGGTAACATATACACTAACTCAGTCGCCCCCTGTTGAGGCTCCGACTGACTGCAATCCTGAGGAATTGCAGGCTTACAAGGAATGGTGTGACCATGACTTGATAGCCAGGTGTTATATGCTGACTTCTATGAACGATGAGCTTCAGAGGCGTTTTGAGGGTGCAAAGAGTGCTGCTGACATTCATTTGCATCTCAAAGAGCTCTTTGGTGAGCAAACACGACCTCTAAGGCATGCTACCGTCAAGGAGCTGATCACTTTGCGCATGCGAGATGGGGCCTCGGTCCATGAGCATGGCTTAAAGGTGATCGGGCTCGTGGACAAGCTCGTTGGCATGGATTTGATCTTGCCTTCGGAGTTGACCACGGACGTGTTGCTGTTATCGCTGCCTAGCTCATTTGATCCTTTTGTGGTGAACTTCAACATGAACAAGATGGAACCGACCCTTGAGGAGTTGGTAAACATGCTTGTTACCTTTGAGTCCACTATCAAGAAAGAGAAGTCGGTTCTTTATGTGGGTTCTTCATCTGGTACGAAGATTGATCCACATGGGAATGGAAAGAAGCGTTCTTTCCAACGTCCCGAGAAGAACGAGCCCTTGTTGAGGCAATCTCCGAATCCCGTTGTGGCAGCCAGACCAGTTAAGGCTGACAAGACTGGTGATGTTTGTCATCACTGTAAGAAGCCTGGACATTGGAGGCGAAATTGCAAAGAATATCTTGCCCAGAAGTGTTCTGGAAACGGTATGTTCTAAATTTAAGTAAACATTTTAATTAACTCTACTTCTTGGGTATTAGATACCGGTTGTGACTCACATCTCTGTAATGGGTTACAGGTGATGAGAAGAAGTAGGAAGCTTAAGGAGGTGTGACCTTCTTGAGGATGGGCAATGGAGCAAGAGTTGCTGCCAAGACCTTAAGAGATGTTTACTTATTGTTGAACAATAGTTTTAAGTTAATTAAGAGATGTTTGTTTGTACCTTTTTGATGAAAAAACATTATTTCCATTTCTATTGTAATAAAGATGGATATTCTTGTTTATTTAGCAAAGGTGTTTGCAACATTTACAAGAATGAATGTTTAATTGGTACTTGAGAACTTGAAAACGATCTCTATAACTTAAAATTAAAAGATATTCCATTAAATGTCCATTCAAAGGCAGATGATAGAACTCGAAGGAGTTCGAGAGAAACCCACAATTATAGAACCCACACCCGATGAGCCAAGAGAGGAGATACAAGCTCCTAGCAGATAAGAGAAAGTCTCGAGACCACCTATGAGGTATGGTCAGCTTCTTGAAGAAGGCCATGATGAGCCTAACCATGGATGTGATCCATGGACCTTCAAGGAAGCGTTATCTGATGCCAATTCATCCAAGTGACTTGAAGAAATGGAATCTGAGTTGAATTCCATACATTCGAACCAAGTGTAGGATCTTGTTGATCCACCTGTGGGAACTGTTCCCACAGGGACTTGGGGAGGATGGGAAGGTGTTGACTTCAAGGCGCGATTGGTGGCAAAAGGATGTACTCAAAGACAAGGAGTTGACTTTGAGGAAACCTTTTCCCAATCGCAATGTTCAAGTCCATAAGGATTTTATTAGCCATAGCTGCATAGTATGACTATGAGATATGGCAGATGGATGTCAAGACAAACTTTCTTAAATGGGGATTTTAAGAAAGTTATTTACATGTCTTAACCTGAAGGGTTTACATCTATCGGAAGTGAGCATATGGTATGCAAACTTCAGAGATCTATTTATGATCTAAAGCAGGCATCTAGGAGTTGGAACCTCATATTCGACAGTACAATCAAATAGTTTGATTTACTAAGAATCATGAGGGACCCTATGTGTATAAGAAGGTCAGTGGGAGTGTTGTGACATTCCTGGTGTTATATGTTGATAACATTATACTCATTGGGAATGATGTAGGAATGTTGCAATCAACAAAGATATGGTTAGCGAGTAAGTTCTCGATGAAGGACTTGGGTGAAGCATCTTTTGTATTGGGATACAGATCTATTGAGATAGATCGAAAAGATGGCTTGGTCTCACCCAGTCCACATACATGATACCATCGTGAAGCGGTTCTCGATGGATGCGTCCTTGAGAGGACATCTACCAATGTGTCATGGCGTGTCCCTATCCAAGTCTGTCTCCTGAGACTGATGCAGAGATAGTGACGATGACACGCATTCCGTATGCTTCGGCAATTGGTAACATCATGTATGGGATGATATCTACACGTCCTGACGTGGCGTTTTCACTAAGTGTAGTGAAAAGATATCAATCGAACCCCGGTCTTCCACAACTAGAAAGCTGTGAAAGACATCCTCAAGTTGTTGAGAAGGACCAATAAGTTGTTCTTGGTCTATGGGGGTAAAGAACTGAAATTGGAAGGCTATACCGACTCTAGCTTCCAAAGCGATATCGATAACTCGAAGTCAACCTCTAGTTTCGTATTCATGCTCAACGGTGCTGCTGTCTCTTGGAAGAGTTCCAAGCAAGACAATATTACGGATTCCAGCACAGAGGCCGAATACATTGCTGCATCAGATGCAGCAAGAGAGGCTGTTTGGATAAGGAATTTCGTCCAAGAGTTGGACGTCATTCCTAATGGAATTGCTCCTATCCCGGTGTTGTGTGACAACACGGGAGCTATAGCTCAAGCAAAGGAGCCTAGGTCTCATCAGAAATCCAAACAAGTATTGAAAAGGTACCACATCCTCGGAGAGATTGTGGAAAGAAGAGTAGTGTCTATTGACAAAGTCGGCTCCGCAGATTATGTTGTTGATTCACTAGCTAAGCCTTTACCTGGACCATTATTCGACAAGCATCGCGAATCAATGGGTTTTAAGCATATGGGTAGTTGGCTCTAGTGCAAGTGGGAGATTGTTAGAGTAGGTGCCCGTCGAGCCAAGTGTTGGCCGAGTGTTCACAATGAAACTCTATGTATAAGCAGTCTTTATTTTAATAATATTTGAAATTATTATTTTGGCAAATCTTTATCTGTATACCCATGCTAGCTGCATAGATAAAGCCCTTGAATATACAAATAGTAGAAAGAATATGAGATGCTCATATGATGAGTATCATGAAACTCATATTTGTAATACTGTATATTCTAAACGGTTCCTAGTCGATTCAGCCGCCACTAAGAAGGATATAGGCCGCTCGAGTTAGAGACTAGTATCTGCGATGTGAGTACCATGTTTCATTGGTAGGGGACATTGTGATGTCCGAACATGCAGATAGGTGCTCCTTGTAGAGTGCACTGAACAACCCTCCATAAAAGGACTTTCCAAGTGGTTCTCACTTATCGAGTGGAAAAGTCCTGGTTTATGGTTGTACAGAATTAGTCCTTATGACCCGGGACAACATTGAGACTCTATGTGCTAGAATTACACTTTGACTTGTTTACCGACTCTCATGGGGTCATCAGGTGGCAAGGTTGGGTGTTCTGTCGAAACACATAGGAGTCGATGCATTGTAGTCGGGGATTCACCGCTTACCTTCGGGTATGGATATCCTATGTGTTATCATGTGTATGTAGATCGAAATCTCTGGCCAGAGTATGGTTGTAATTATGAAAGGTGTTTCATAGATTACACCATCGATGCAACTACGACATGACACATAGTATCGATTCATTGACAACTCTCGATAAACCAATGGTTGTCGAATCGATCGGGATATATGAGTTGAAGGGACCGTACTGTACGCTAACCATAATTGAATGGTTCTTGCAGGCACTATCATGTGATACCTAGGGAATCACGTAAGCGATGCTGCTAGGCGTTTAACGTGATTGGTTGGGTACTATCAGACTTGAGTTCTGACGTTCTTACTATCAAGGAGTTGATAAGTAAGAATGGAGCAATTGGGGTATGCTCGAATAAGGACATGTTTAGTCCGAATCACATGGAGATGTGAACCCACGGCTAGTTGTATCAATGAACCATTGAGGGCCACACAAGTACTAGATTTGTAAATCCCGATGAGAAGTAAAAATAGTTCAATGTGTTGAACGGCTTATAAAGGAGTTTATAAGCGTAAGGAAAATTAGAAGTATGACTTCTATAAAGGAGAAAATAGTTCAATGTGTTGAACGACTTATAAATGAGTTTATAAGTGTAAAGAAAAATAGAAGTATGACTTCTATGAGAGAAATATAAATTTTAATTTATGGAAGTGTTCCTAGATTAAAATTTGGCCAAGTGACTAATGTTTTTGAAAATTGTGATTTTCATAAACATTATTATGGACTAAATTAAATTAATTCAAGTGTTGAATTAATTAAACACTAGTGGGCCTAGTAGAGCCCAAATAATTAACTTAATTCAAGTGTTGGATTAATTAAATAATATTGAGTCTTGTAGAGCTCAATTAAAATAATTATTTAACTAGTGGGACTTGGGTAAATTCAAGTAATGTTTAAATAGTCTCAAATGTGTTTGAGATATTTAAATTTAGTCCAAAGTTTTTAATTTGATTAAAAACTATATAATATGCATGCATGGGAGGTGAAGAGTTGGGGAATACTTTTGATTAAAATAATGGTTGGCATGCAACTTTTTGAATCAACTTTTTGCAACCCCAAGACTAGTCTCTCCTCCCTCATTACACATGGATGATGGCCGAAATTCCTACACCAATTCTCTCCAAGTTTTCTCCATTTTTGTGTTCTTCAATTGTTGAAGAATACACACACTTTTCTTTGAAAAATCCTCTTAGTTTTCTAGTGCAAATTAAGAGGGGATTTACCTAGTTAGTGGTGGGCCTTATTTTGAAGGAAAGTTTCAAGTTTTTGGAGGAGAGCTTGTAGATCTTCATGCCATTCAAGAGCTAAGGTGTTTACACCTTAGTTGGAGCCATAAAATCAATCCTTGTGATTGATAGGTAATTTTCTCAACACCCTATGCTTGAAAGTTGAGATTTTGTATATGTTTGCACAACTAGTACATGGTGTTCAATTTTGAAAAATTTTTATACCAAAATTTCGGTTTTCATGTTTTGAAAACATTTTTGTGCTTCCGTTGCGATTTTGAACACCGTATATCGATCCCTTTCAATCCAGCCCCACCTGTTGTCATGCACACATACAAAACAAGACAACAGCCGGATAACTCCGGTGAGAATAAATCCCAGTATAAAACATGGTAAGCATGTATATATTCAAAATAAATCATGATTAGAATCAAAATAATAGATTTCCTAATCTACGAAATCCATTTAAACTCGCATGCCATTTAAATCAATAATTATGCACATAAACAATCTAAATCATACAAACATGCTATCATAACTGAAAGCAATAACGATGGGTCCCATGATCTAGGAGCCACATCCATATGAGCATGCAGTCCTAATCAAATCATGTCTAGACTCGACTCAACTATAACTCTAGGGATCCCGGGGTGAATAAGACGTCACTGGCTGTCACCTACCCAACCACTCGGGGCGACTGTACGTCTTATTCCTAGACTTCGGTCCGAGCTGTATCGACGGCTGGCAATAGGAGTAATGACTACTCCTAAGTTGAGATACACCAAACGTCTAGAAGTCTGACAATGACTGTCAAGACTTTCCTATCTTAAATGCAATGAATAACAATCTGTAAACAAGCATAATCATATTCATAACTGAATATCACAATTATCTTACCTGCTTGAATACAATTCTAAAATCAAAGCATAATCAGGTAACAATATAAATAATAATCTAGTATGTGATTTTATTGAGAAACTCAAATGAGATTTCATTTGAGTTGGGACTTCCCGAATATCACATGCATTATACCTTTGCCGTCCCTATCTGACGAAGACGATGACCTGTATCCAAATCTGTCCAAATCTGAAATGACAATATCAATACGCTGTATCAGTGCATAACTCAAGACACACTCTGTTCTGATCAATACTCTACTCAGTACATAATCTGATCAATATCTGAACAAGATACAATCTGATTCATATCAACGAATATCACGATGAAATCTAAATCATAACTGAATCTGATAAATTTAAATCAACTGATGTTTCGACGGCATAATAATACAACCTGAATAACCCCGTCAGTTCTGAACATCACAAATACACTACCAGAATTCCTAATAAATCTCAGTACAATCTATAACTTCAGTATCTGTACCTTGTAAAATGAATAACAGCATAATTCTGATAGCAATCTCAATCAAATCAACTCTAAAATTCATAACAATGCCATACCCAGTCTATTTATAAATCTGACTTCGATTCTACAATATCTACGGTAGCAGAAACACCATATCTGAATCATATTCAATTCTAACAACATCATAAATTCAAATCTTGTCTAAACGTAATAAAACTTACGTCCAGTTGTAGCCTGCGTTGATAGGAACACAGTACCGAAGTCGGATTCCAATTCAGAAAAACGATTTGCTCGTAAATCAATTTTGAACATTAAGAACGAAGCTTTTCCTTCAAATCTTGATTTCTCCTCTTCTGAAATGAGATTTACGCATATAAATATATATATATACTTACACTCACATGCAGCAAAGCACATGGTTCGTCCTTCGCGCAACACATCTCGCGCATATGCGCGGCCACTACTCGCGCATATGCGCGAGACCTACTGTCTCGGCGAAACTGCTACTCGCGCATATGCGCCATTAATTCCGCGCATATGCGCCACCCCTTCTGGCCCTCCCGCGCATATGCGCCACTCTACTCGCGCATATGCGCCACTGGTTCTGGCCTTGCCGCGCATGTGCGCGCACTTACACCGCGCATGTGCGCCAAACTTTCTGGATTTCTCCCTTGGCTTCTCGTATGGCTCGCGCGTACACTTCTCGCGCATATGCGCGAGACCTTCGAGTCACGCACACGCAATATTCTTCCTTTCAAAATCTAACAAGAACGCGTCCCGTCTATAATCATCTCGATTAATTCAATAAATCATTCCGGATGAATCTCCGATTACAGTAATCATATCCAAATCATTTCAGATTACGGTAATTAAATTCTCGGGCATTACATTTTATAGCTCGTCAAAAAACCGATGATGCTTCAAACATTGTGGATTTGTTCTTTAGAAAAGTCGTTAGGTTGCGTGGCATGCCTAGGACTATTGTTTTTTGTCGCGATGTTAAATTCTTGAGTTACTTTTGGAAGACTTTATGGGCTAAACTTGGCACAAAATTGTTATTTTCTACTACTTGTCATCCTCAAACGGATGGAAAAACTGAAGTTGTCAATAGAACTTGTGGAAAACTTTTGCGTGCTATTCTTAAAAAGAACTTGGATTGACATTTCTATGAACTTTATTTTGCGGTTGCCTAGGACTAAGAAGAGGAGGGATTCTATTTTTGTTGATGTGGATATATTCTCTAAGATGGCACATTTTATAACTTGTCATAAAACCGATGATGCTTCAAACATTGCGGATTTGTTCTTTAGAGAAGTCGTTAGGTTGCATGGCATGCCTAGGACTATTGTTTCTAGTCGCGATGTTAAATTCTTGAGTTACTTTTGGAAGACTTTATGGGATAAACTTGGCACAAATATGTTGTTTTCTACTACTTGTCATCCCAAACGGATGGACAACTGAAGTTGTCAATAAAACTTCGGGAACACTTTTGCGAACTATTCTTAAAAAGAACTTGGATTGACATTTCTATGGACTTTATTTTGGGGTTGCCTAGGAATAAGAAGGGGAGGGATTCTATTTTTGTTGTTGTGGATAGGTTCTCTAAGATGGCACATTTTATAGCTCGTCATAAAACCGATGATGCTTCAAACATTGTGGATTTGTTCTTTAGAGAAGTCGTTAGGTTGCGTGGCATGCCTAGGACTATTGTTTCTGGTCGCGATGTTAAATTCTTGAGTTACTTTTGGAAGACTTTATGGGCTAAACTTGGCACAAAATTGTTATTTTCTACTACTTGTCATCCTCAAACGGATGGACAAACTGAAGTTGTCAATAGAACTTGTGGAACACTTTTGCGTGCTATTCTTAAAAAGTACTTGGATTGACATTTCTATGAACTTTATTTTGCGGTTGCCTAGGACTAAGATGAGGAGGGATTCTATTTTTGTTGTTGTGGATATATTCTCTAAGATGGCACATTTTATAACTTGTCATAAAACCGATGATGCTTCAAACATTGCGGATTTGTTCTTTAGAGAAGTCGTTAGGTTGCATGGCATGCCTAGGACTATTGTTTCTAGTCGCGATGTTAAATTCTTAAGTTACTTTTGGAAGACTTTATGGGCTAAACTTGGCACATATATGTTGTTTTCTACTACTTGTCATCCCAAACGGATGGACAACTGAAGTTGTCAATAAAACTTCGGGAACACTTTTGCGAACTATTCTTAAAAAGAACTTGGATTGACATTTCTATGGACTTTATTTTGGGGTTGCCTAGGACTAAGAAGGGGAGGGATTCTATTTTTGTTGTTGTGGATAGATTCTCTAAGATGGCACATTTTATAGCTCGTCATAAAACCAATGATGCTTCAAACATTGTGGATTTGTTCTTTAGAGAAGTCGTTAGGTTGCGTGGCATGCCTAGGACTATTGTTTCTGGTCGCGATGTTAAATTCTTGAGTTACTTTTGGAAGACTTTATGGGCTAAACTTGGCACAAAATTGTTATTTTCTACTACTTGTCATCTTCAAACCGATGGACAAACTGAAGTTGTCAATAGAACTTGTGGAACACTTTTGCGTGCTATTCTTAAAAAGAACTTGGATTGACATTTCTATGAACTTTATTTTGCGGTTGCCTAGGACTAAGATGAGGAGGGATTCTATTTTTGTTGTTGTGGATATATTCTCTAAGCTGGCACATTTTATAACTTGTCATAAAACCGATGATGCTTCAAACATTGCGGATTTGTTCTTTAGAGAAGTCGTTAGGTTGCATGGCATGCCTAGGACTATTGTTTCTAGTCGCGATGTTAAATTCTTGAGTTACTTTTGGAAGACTTTATGGGCTAAACTTGGCACAAATATGTTGTTTTCTACTACTTGTCATCCCAAACGGATGGACAACTGAAGTTGTCAATAAAACTTCGGGAACACTTTTGCGAACTATTCTTAAAAAGAACTTGGATTGACATTTCTATGGACTTTAATTTGGGGTTGCCTAGGACTAAGAAGGGGAGGGATTCTATTTTTGTTGTTGTGGATAGGTTCTCTAAGATGGCACATTTTATAGCTCGTCATAAAACCGATTATGCTTCAAACATTGTGGATTTGTTCTTTAGAGAAGTCGTTAGGTTGCGTGGCATGCCTAGGACTATTGTTTCTGGTCGCGATGTTAAATTCTTGAGTTACTTTTGGAAGACTTTATGTGGGGACACGGACGCTAATCAAGTTCTTAATAATCATTGGGACTAATTAATCAATTATAAAACAGGATCTAAAATTTTTTTCTTTTTAAAGTGCGGAACGTAGTGAAATCAAACTAATATACATATCAGTTAAAATACAATACAAGTCATGTACTGCATACATTCAACTAAACTAAGGTTTAACAACTAATGTCAAGTGTTCCAACCCTATTATACATCATACTCAAAGTCCAGAATCTCCACTCTAATCACGATCTTTCTTCATCTCCTCAACCCTGTACCTGTCCCACCTGTTGTCATGTACACATACAGACAAGACAACTGCCGGATAATTCCGGTGAGAATATAATCCCAGTATAAACCAACGAAACATGCAATCATATAAACAAATATAAAGCCTGTAATCAGGTAACAAATATATGTATCAAAATCTGAAACATAATCACTATCAAACTGTCGACAATGCTCGTGACTCCACGACTCAGACTAGACTCAATCCTAGCCTAGGGATCCCGATTCTAGAAGTTGGCATGCGTATATCGACTAGCAGTAATAGAAAAGACTCCAGTTCTATCCACGCCGATATGGTATCGATCAACAGTAATAGAAAAGACTCCAGTTCTATTCACATCGATACGGTATCGATTACCAGTAATAGAGGAAGCTATTATTCTATCTACATCAATATAGTACCGATTAACAGTAATAGAAGCAACTCTAATTCTATCCACATCGATATGACATCGATTAACAGTAATAGAAGAGCTACTAATCTATCCACATCGATACAATACTGATTAACAGTAATAGAAAAAGCCATCATCCTATCCACATCGATAGCCAAACATCCAGTGACATACTTTGGCACATCCGCCAATACACAATCTTATGACATCGTGCAATGTGCCCGTGGTGAACCCACCACTAACGGCACTTCTGTCATAAGATTACTCTTCTACTACCTGTAATCTATAACTCAAGAAAACAAGTATATCAATCAATCAATGCAAATATCAATGCAATAAAGTAAAGTATGTGATTTAGGGAAACCCAAGTCTAAACCGACTCAAGTCCATCTCCCAATACCACATTGACTTATACCTTCCTTTTCTTCGGTTTTGAAGCTACGATCTCAAGTCCGAATCTTCTTCACCAATTCTGAACAAGCACAATTCGAACTTCACATTATCAATATCAAACTCAACTCAAGACATGAAATTGATTAACTTCATTCTATATCAAATTCGGCGACATAACTACGCAATTTCGGTATCTCGATAACTCAAACAACAATCCACTAACATCAACAACTCATAATCCACAACAATACCCATCCAAAACACAATAATTCAGCACCATGTAATTTCGGCCAACATGCTGGATTTTTCAACAATTGCATACGACATCCGATAACCAATCCGTTTACGGTGTTATGATCTCTAGCTACTCAAGAATACATATCTATAATAAAATCACAATTCCTCCAACATCTAGATTTTGAAACATGTTGAAATTCAATGAAACTTACATCCTCTAGTAGCTCTTGATGCGAGGAGCGCAGAACTATGCTCGGATCGAAAATCGGATGGCCGGATCTTGCAAAATCAATTTTCTATGATAAAAACAACAAAACTTGGAGATATTATCCATGGAGTTTCGAATTTCATGCTGAAAAATGTGACAAGGATGAAGGGTTACACGTTAATAAGCTTGGCAAGACAAGTGTCCAACCAAAATTTCCATATTTGCACTTTAGTCCCTCAACTTTCCATTATTTGCAATTTGGCCCCTATTCAATCTTTTCGATTCAATTTCAATCCTAAATAAGTTCAAACATCTTGGAATATAATTCAACACTCCATAATTCTCTAATTCAATAATCTCAGTTTAAAATAATATCATTTCTATAATCTCGGACCTTACAATTCTCTCCCTCTAAGATATGATTTCGTCCTCGAAATCACAGGTAATCAAGTCAGATATCAACACGAAACGTATACAAGAGGTAAATCAGAAAACTTATCTCAATGAATCAATTCTGAAATTTCAATCTCATATCAGATTCTGTCTTTCAGATATTCTCATTGACCTACTGACAATCTTACTGTGTTTTCAACAACAGGATAATCTTCATTCTGAATTCTCTTACTTCTACTGATTCTGATTCCAATCTGGAATAAGAATTCACTAAGTACAATGTCATAATACTTTTCCAATTCTTTCTGACAGAATCAATCTTATCTTATTGGCTATACAACATCCGTATATGCCAATCCACAGCTTATAACATATCAGTACTATAAGTTCTTATCAATTCTGTTTATCGTAATCAAGGACATATGAAATCTTCAGTTTCAAATATCAATCGTCATCATCCGACGTTAGTTTCTTCAATCTGTTCATTCTGAACTTATCTAAATAGCTACCGTCATGCAGTAAGTCATATAGTGACAATAAATCATCTCAATTAGTGCTAACATCCAGCACTAAAGTTCTACCAATGTCTTCTAATATCTGGATAGTAAACTCTGACTATCTATCAGTCGGTGAATCATCTGCGACATAACTTATGGGGTAATCTGCCATAAGTGCAAAATAAATCAAAAATCACAATCTGATATAATCTACTTCAACATTCTGTTTAATCTGACCATTTCTTGACATCGATCTTGTCATTTGGTCATGTTTGTACATCATCTTGTACAAACTAATAGATATAGATTGAACAATCTGTCAATCATAATTATATTATATCACAATCTGGAAAGTATTGGGATAATCTCATTACGAAATTCATCGAATTATACTCCCCATTTCTCGTCAGAACTATACAATTTATGTAATAAATCTTCTAATTTCTCTCTTTCTGTCTTCTCTGTTAGCGATTCAGACATATCAGTACAATTTCTGCCAACATTTCTGTACAAATTCTGTTATAACTGATTTAATCTATCTATATCATACCTGTCTGTTCGAATCTCATACATTCTCAGTCAGCAAAATGAACACTGAATCCATACGGTATATTTCTGACCCTATCTGTGATTTCAGATTCGAACTATTTGATACAAACAAATCAGTTAATAACATAAATGAAAGAAAATATACCTACCTGGTATTCGGTTGGAACTGTATATACTCTCACTGGTTCACACTAATCTGCAGCATATACGGATTCAAAACACAATAATATTACACCAGAGACGAAATATCAATATCCTATACAGATCTAGTGAGTTCAGTGAACTCATAATACAATGATTTTTGGTAAACATCTTCACGTGTCATTCTAATCAACTGTTATATCCCATCTGCAAATAAAATATGCTCCCAAAACAATATAAGATGTCTCAAATACTGATTTAGAACAATAACAATATTCAGCTGATATAAAGCAACAGTCGAATAAAATAAGCTGCTAAATCAGACAAAATACATTTCTGACAATTCTGACATTTCTGAAATTTCTGATCTTTATGATATCAGTATCTTATCAGTCACTGGTCACAATCTCAACTGTATCAGAATCAATCGGTATACTAACTGCAGGTATCGCATATTCTAAATACAATCTGTTTCAAGCAGGATTCATATCTGAATAATTTCTGTATACAGTAATCCTTATTCTCAGAATAATCAATATAGTCTTCCGATAGTCGATTCGATCAATCAAATGCTGCAATTATATCAAAATCTCATAGATATAACAAGCGTAGAATTATCAGAACATCTCTGAAGATACTGACACATGCCAAAGAGAAACACTAAATCAGATGTAACTCCTGGTCAGTACTCTTCTACTGATCTTTCAATTTATTCTGTATCATTCTGTATATACAATATTATTCTGTACTGAATTCTAAAACAACAATCAGTATCTGATCTGAATTCAATTTTGAAATCTATCTTTCTGATATAAAGCAAATCTAAAATCTTATCAAGGCAAACATCTGCCAACTCGTATATCACTGGCAAATCTGCCAATTTTAAGCTCGATTTCAGTACATCTACTGAGTACATAAGGATACCATCTGTTCCTTTCTGTAACAATCGAGTCATATACGAAAATATCAAAGGAATTCTAAATCTAGAATCCTTATTGAAAAATCTCTACTCATTAGCTATCTCTAATCTGAATCTTACCATGTCTGGAACAGATTCTACAATATTTCTGTCTTTCTGTACTTGATCATTATATCACCAATATCAGTAATGCAGTCAAATCAGACAATACAAGTACACCATACTCTGTCTCGATTCTCATTCTCATCTTACTGTAGTATACAATATATCACAGAAATCTCTGAGATCAATCTTTCTTTCCCCAGAAGGTACAAAGATTAATACTACAGCAATACAGACCCAACAGATAATGCATATCTCCATGCAACTCATTCCAGGATAATCTTAAGAAATGCATTAGTATATATCAATACATATGCAACATAATCATAAAAGATCAGTACCTGTCACTATGTCATCAAGTGTGCCCTGGGTCTGTTCCTCAATCACATATCCAAATGGTCCCGCCCTCTAAGATCTTCGGGGACCTCTTTGTGGACAAACCTTAGCAAAATGCCCTGGTTGTTTACAGATATTGCAACGACCAAGCACTCCTTGGCCATGTCCTGTGGGATGTCTTCCTCCGCAAGTTCTGCAGTACACTCCAGTGTAACTCGAACTAGAATCACTAGAACTAGAGGAACAACTCCCTAACTTCTTGAATGGCTTCTTTTGAGCTTTCAGCAGATCTTGCTTTCCACTCGTGTTGCCACGATCAACTCGAAGAGGGGATTGCTGTGTTTGGGGTTGTTTCACACACAAACTTGTTAATTGTCTAATCAAACTCGCCTCCACTCTCTTCGCTCTACTCAAGACATCAGCAAAATGGTGAGGTTGCTGTATGTTCATCAATGCAACTATCTCTGAGTTCAATCCTCTGATGAATTGATCCGCTACAGCTTCATCATTTCCAGCTAAATGATGAGCAAAACGCAGTAGAGTATAGAATTTAGCCACATATCCTTCAATATTCAGTTGACCTTGCCTCAAATTCTCAAATTCTGCTTTCTTGTCCTCTCGGTACGAAATTGAGAAAAATCATCGATAAAATTCAGTTCTGAATATTTCCCACGAAATCACTGTACCTCTCAGTTCTAATATTCCTTTGGTGGTAATCCACCAACTCCTGGCGGCCTCTCGTAACTGATGGAATACTAGTTTAACTTTCTGTTCATCTGTACAATCAAGTAAATCGAACAGTAGTTCTATGTCATCAAACCAGTTCTCACAATCTTCAGACGTCTCGATACCACTCAGAATCGGCGGCTGAAATAACTGAAACTCTTTCAACTGCATTTCTATCTGAATTTCTGATACATCTATCTATTCACTCGAAGTACTGCCCTTTTCTGGAAATCTCTGAGGCGGTATATCTGAATATCAAACCAATCAATACCCAATCTATATAATCTGTCTCAGCCCTCCTCTGATCATATACCTCTGATTCAGACTCGGTTCTGATTCATTCTTGGTAATTACATGCTGTAATCAACTCAGATAACAAACAACATGTAATAGGGAAAGCAATAAATCATGCTAGCACACACAATGTAAGTCAACATTGAAATAATCCTCATGCTAGCAATCACATGCAAGAAAAGATAATTCCCCGCTCATTCTCTTCTATCTCAGTCTAAAGGATCTATCAGCTCTGACTATCTCAGCCTAAAGGATCTATCGCTCTGATACCACCTGTTGTGGGGACACGGACGCTAATCAAGTTCTTAATCATCATTGGGACTAATTAATCAATTATAAAACAGGGTCTAAAATTTTTTTCTTTTTAAAGTGCGGAACGTAGTGAAATCAAACTAATATACATATCAGTTAAAATACAATACAAGTCCTGTACTGCATACATTCAACTAAACTAAGGTTTAACAACTAATGTTGTAAGGCCCGAGATGTTATTACAGTAATTTGAGATTAATCTGAAATGATTATAGACAGAACGGATTAGCTGGAGAAAAGTAATGCCAAGATTTTAAGTTGATAAAATGAGATTGTGTAAGAGGGCATGCGAAGCGAGACCGCACCTGCAGTTGAAGAAGGACCGCACCCGCGGTCGATATTAATGAAATTGTGAAGAGGAGGCCGAAGCCTCACCGCACCCGCGGTGTTAACAGGGACCGCCCCCGCGGTGCAGTACCGCACCCGCGGTCTTGACATGTACCGCACCCGCGGTCATGCAATTTCAGAAAAGATAAGATTGTCGAACCATGAGCGCACCCGCGGTCTTACACCTACCGCACCCGCGGTGCGACGTGTTGTGCGAAAATGAGGACACCTCATGACATGCATGCACTAATATATATAGATGATAATTCCTTCGAAAATTATTCAGCAGAAATTGAAAAGGGTCTGAAGAAGAAAGGAGAAAATCCTTACGCCTTTTTCGAGAAATCCGTCCGTCTGATTTTGAATCCGACTTCGATATCGAGTTCCTAGCGACGTAGGCTACAACTGGACGTAAGTTTTACTACGTTTTGACATGCTTTGAAATTATGGTATTGTCAGAATTGAATGGTACTCATATATGTTGTTCTTGACATGTTAGACAGCGTAGAATCGAAGTCAGATTAAGAAACGGACTGAATATGAACTTGTTATGATATCAGAATAAGATTGAATAAGAATTGATATCCAGATTGAGTGGTTATCGATTATGAGATATTAGAATTGATATCTGACTGATATGATAGGGCTGGATATATTAAGATTATGATGTTATGTTATTGAAACAGAATTTGATTGAATTCTGTTTATATCCAGTATTAATTGAGTGGTGTATTGATACCAAACCCTCGATATTGTTATTGTCAGATCGATATTGACAGGTTTTGAGTTCGAGACTTCGACAGAGTCAGAGTATCAGGAAGAAAGGTATAAATTAATGTTGAGTTGGGATTGCACAACTCGAGTGAGGTTTGACTCGAGTTTCCCTAAATCACATACTTTTACTTATTGCATTGATATTTGCAATTGATCAGACTTATGATTGTAGTCTATTGATTTATAGCTACTGTGTGATAAGATTGATATTTGTAGCCTATTGATTTATAGCTACTGCATGTAATGACTGCTGATTCGCTAGTCATTGACTGATTTGCTTAGATACTGACTGTATGTATTGATTACTGAGTCGTTGAGTCATAGGCTGATTCGCCTAGTCACCGGCTGATTCGTCGGGTTATAGACTGATTCGTCTAAACTTAAGCTGATTCGCTTAATTACAGGCTGATTCGTCTGGTTATTGGCTGATTCGCCTAATTACCGGCTGATTCGTCGGGTTATTGACTGAGTCGTCAATTCTGCGGCTGATTCGCCCAGACACTGATATATGAATTATATCGATGCCGTTTAGGGATTGATTCATTCCTATCGACTGAGATTCGATATAATACCTATATTGAGACATCGGGATCCCTAGGATAGAGTTGAGTCGAGTTTGAGACGACGTGTAATGCCCGAGATTAAATCATTATAATCAGACGTTGATTAATTGACATGATTGAGATTATAAGAACTCAAATGAACCGATATGACAAGGCCGGGCGTCGTTGCACTTGTTAGCCAAGTATTTGGGCAGAAACTTCGGCGCTCGAGCGGTAGAAAAGCACCGCCCGAGTGCCAATGCATCACAAATTATTGCTCGGACAGAAGGTTCGGCGCCCGGGCGGTAGATTTCAACCGCCCGAGCGCCAAGGGTGCGATTTGGAATTCCGGACAGTATGTTCCGCGCCCGAGCGGTATATTTCAACCGCTCGAGCGCCACCCGGAAAGCATGCAAGGTGCCACGCTTCAGTTTGCATGCATCGTATATATATATATATATATATATATATATATATATATATATATATATATATAGACAAGTTCATTCTTCAGACAAAAGAAACCAAGGAAAGGAAGTTCGAGAAATTCCTCCAGAAATCCTTACGCCTTTTATGAAAAATCCGCCCGTCTGATTTTGAATCCGACTTCAGTACTGTGTTCCTATCAACACAGGCTACAACTGGACGTAAGTTTTGTTACGTTTAGACATGTTTTGAAATTATGCTGTGGTCAGAATTGAATAGGATTCATATATGATGTTCTTGTCATGTTAGACATCATAGAATCGAAGTCAGAATAAGAAACAGAGTGTTTATATAATTGTTATGATTTTTGGAGTTGATTTGACTGAGATTTCATATCAGATTCGTATTGTTATTGAGATTATCACTTGTATCAGTATTGATTGCGAGTTCTGGTATTATATTTGTGATGTTGAGAATGACGGGGTTATTCCGATTGTCTCGTTATGCCGTTTAAACATCAGTTGGTACAGATTGATCAGATTCAGTATTGGTTTCTGTTATCTCGTGATATTGTTGATGTGATCAGATTTTGTACTGAATTGGGTATTGATCAGAACAGATTGTGTTTTGGGCTACACATTGATACAGCGTATTTATTCTTGTCATTTCAGATTGAAGATGGACAGACTGGACTTCGAGATTTCGTCTTCCTCAGACGGGGAAGATAAAGGTATAATTCATGTGATATCCGGGAAGAACAACTCAATTGAGATCGCGTTGAGTTGCCCACTAAATCACATACTATACTCTTGTTATGTTTTATATGATTATGTTATGATGATAAATTGTTATTCATGCATTAAGATAGGACAGTCTGGAGATCAGGCAGACTCTAGACGTTCGGCGATATCTCAGCTTAGGGTAAGATCACCTCCCCTATTGTAGATGTGGATACAGATCAGGCCGAAGTCTAGGAATAAGACGTACAGCACCACGATTGGTTGGGTAGGTGACAGCCAGTGACGTCTTATTCACCCCGGGATCCCTAGAGTTATAGTTGAGTCGAGTCTATACATGAATTGATTAGGACTGCATGCTCATATGGATGTGGCTCCTAGATCATGGGACCCATCATTATTACTTTCAGTTATGATAGCATGTTTGTATGATTTAGATTGTTTATATGCATGTTTAGCTGATTTGAAGTGCATGCTTGTTGTGATTAGATTTCATAGCTTATGAAATCTAATGTTTTGATTTTATTCGTGACAGCATGTTTCATGAATTATTTTATGTATATACATGTTTACCATGTTTTATACTGGGATTTATTTCTCACCGGAGTTATCCGGCTGTTGTCTTGTTTTGTATGTGTGCATGACAACAGGTGGGGCTGGATCAGGGTCAAGATGATGATGAGAGAAGACGAGTGTAGCGTGGTGATTCCGGACTTACAGTAGACTTGGTTTTATTACTGGACTTTAGTAGTTGAACCTGAAATTAGCTTGTTGTACTTTAATACTGAAATGTATTTATACAGACATGTATAGTATTTAGATTCCATTACCTTCCGCAGTTATATCTTAAAACGAAAAATTTTTAGACCCTGTTTTATCTTAATTGATAATTTAAATCCCAAAGATGATTAGCGTCCGGGTCCCCACAACAGGTGGTATCAGAGCGAGGATCCTTTAGAGATAGATCTTTAGATTGAGATAGTTAGAACTGATAGATCTTTTAGACTGACTTAGATTAAGATAGAAGAGAATGAGCGGGGTAGATGAATTTTCTTTCCTTGCATGTGTGTGCTAGCATGAGATTGATTTTAATGTTGATTGACATTGTGTGCTAGCATGAGACTATGTGTTACTGCTTAAAGACACATGTTTACCTGATTATATGATTTGAATTGGTATTATGTATTCTTAAATATGAATCAGATCGGATTCATGATCAGCAGTAAGATGATCATGATCAGAAAAGATTGGCACAGCATTGTAGTACTAGATTACTAATGTGTTTGGTAATCAGATGTACCGCCCAGAAGAATTCCAGAAAGAGGCAGTACTTCATATGATCAGACAGGTAGGTCAGAACCTCAGATAGATGTGTCAGAAATTCAGATGGAAACACAGGTACAGAGGTTCCAGTCGTTTCAGCCGCCGGTTTTGAAGGGAAATGAGACGTCAGCAGATTGTGAGAAGTGGCTTGAGGAGACAGAAATGTTATTTGAATTCCTAAATTTCACAGATGAGTGTAGAATTAGGCTTATTGAGAACCAATTGCATGAAACTGCAAGAAGATGGTGGTTCCTCACCAAAGGAGCTTTAGAGCAGAGTCGTTCAGTGATTACATGGAAGATCTTCAAGGTTGAGTTCTACCAAAGATTCTTCCCCGTATCATATAGAGAGGACAGAAGTGCAGAGTTCACGAACCTAAGACAAGGACAGATGAGTATCGATGAGTATTTGGCACAGTTCTTCACCTTGTTACGGTTTGCCCCTTTTATAGCTAGAAATGATCATGCTATATCTAGTCAGTTCATTCAGGGATTAAATCCAGAAATACGTACATTGGTGAATGTGAAGCCATCGAGTAGTTTTGCTGATACCTTGAACAAGGCCAAAAGAGCAGAAACGGTTCTGACAGGACAACAGGGAGTCTTATATGATCTTCCAACATCAAATCCACAGCAACTGCCTTCTAGAGTTGAGATTGGCAGCAGCAGTGATAGGAAGAAAGAACCATTGAAGATTCAAAAGAAACAGTTCAAGAAGTTAGGAAGTGATTCCTCTAGTTCCAGCAGTCCTAGTCCGAGCTATACCGGAGTGTATTGTAGGACGTGTGGAGGGCGACATTCCACAGAACAATGTAAAGGAGTGCTTGGTAAATGTAATGTGTGTAAGCAAACGGGAAACTTTGCTAAGGTTTGTCCCCAGAAGGGTTCTCGAAGATCTTAAAGAGCAGGGTCATTGGTGATAATGACTGAAGAGCAGACTCAGAATTCACAACAGGTACTATTTCTTGTATGATTATATGCATAGGTATGGATATGTACTAATGCATTATTTATGAGTATCTGTGATTGGATAGCATGAAGATATGCTGTATCTGTTGGGTCTGTGTATACTGTAGTATTGAGTCCTTGACTGTTGAGGAATATGTTGATATCAGAAATTTCTGTGACATGTTATATACTACAGTTAGATGAGGATGGGACTGGATTAGATTATGATGTACTTGTAACTATCTGATTTGGATTGCATTATTGACATGAATATGCTGAACAAGTACCGAAATATTGTAGCATGTGTTCCAGAAATGGTAAGATTAAGACCAGATCTAGTTGATAAATGAGGATTTTCGATCCAGAAATCCTCAGAAATTGTAGGGTTTAGGACTCGATTATTACAGAAAGGAACAGATGGCATCCTTATGTATTCAGTAGATCCACTGAAATCGAGCCTAAAATTTGATATTAATATCATAGTTAACTGGTGTTTTCTTAGATAAGAGGTCAGATGGGTTCTCTATTAGAAAGAATTGAAAGAATTGACAGATTAAAGTATGGGCTAAGGAATCCAGTTGATCGTGTATTTCTCTTGAAGACATTTTAGTTCTGTTTCTAGATTGACAGATTATGTGTTCAGGGGTATTTTGAAGAATTATGCTTGTTATATCTATGATTCCGGGATATATCCACAGCATCTGATTGTTTATATTGAATATTTGAAGACTGGGTTAAATATTCTGAGAACTGTGATTATTGTATACAGCAATGGGTCAGGTAGGGATCCGAATGCAGTTATTGATACAGGTTTATATTCAGATTATGCGGTATCAGGAATATCAAAATTAGCAGAATGTCAAAGATGTCAGAATTTTAGTAGCTGGTTTGAGCAGATTGTCTTCTTCTGATTTTCTTATTCTCGTATTGCTGTATATCTGCTGAGTATTGTTATTGTTCTAAATCAGTATTTGAGACATTTTATATTGGTTGGGAGTATATTCTATTTGCAGATGAGATATAGCAGTTGATTTGGGCAGTATGAAGATTTGGTCAGCCAGCCAGAATTTATTATGTTATGAGTTTTTTAAACTCACTAGATCTGTATAAGTTCTTTCTATTCAGAATTCGATGTGATATTATCGTTATTGTGAATCAGTGTAATACAGTTTATTGTAAACAGTTGAAATCAGAGCAGAGTATCGTTTACAGTAACAGATATGTGACTTTGTGTTTGTATCAGACAGACTACTTCTATTGTGTGATGTCAGAATGTTTCAGAATTATTTATAGCTTTTGATATGGGTAGTCAGAGCCAAATGCCAGGTAGGTATTTCTTCATTATTTTATATTATTAACTGATTGTTTATACCGGATAGTTCGAATCTGAAGTCACAAGTAGTGTTAGAAATGCACCGCAGAGGATTCAGTTTTCATTCAGATATTTCAGAATGTATGATACTCGAACAAATAGTGTTGGTATAGATAGATTTGATCAGTTATAACAGAATTTGTACCGAAAGGTTGGTAAAAATGGTACTGATATGTCTGGATCGCTAACAAAAGAAGCCAGAAAGCTAGGAATCAGAAGATGATTACCGACTTAGTATATTCCTGAATAGAAATGGGAGTACATTTCTATTACTTTTGTGATGAAATTACCGCCATTTTCTTCAGACTGGGATATGGTATGATCGTGATTGATAGATTGTTCAATCTATATCTAGTAGTTTGTAAAGATGATGTACAAACAGAACTAAGTGACAGAGATCCCTGTCAAAGAAATAGTCAGATTGACTAGAAGGATGATTTCGAGTAGAGTATATCAGACTATGATTACGATTAAGTGTGTACTTGTGGTAGATTATATCATCAGCTCTCTCTGGCAGATTGTTCACAAAGTGACAGGTAGTCGGAGTGTCTTGTTCAGATATTGAAAGATATTAGTAGAACTCTAGTGCTGAATGTTAGCACTAGTTATCAAGATAATTCAGAATGGATAGATGTAGGAAACCAATGTCGGATGATGACGATTGGTATTTGAAACCGAAGATGGCATAGGTCCTTGATTGGGATAAAAAGATGGAATAGCAACTATAGGTGGTATTGCTTTGTTATGGATTGCAATTGGCGTATATGGGTGTTGTATAGCCAGTAATATGGGATTGAGTTGGCTAGTGAAATGAGTTTGGATGTTAAACTCTATTATACATTTCTTCTCTTATCTTTGAAATTGATTGCTTATGAGTTCGAGGACGAATTCAGATCTAAGAGGGGGAGAAATGTAATGCCCGAGATTAAATCATTATAATCAGACGTTGATTAATTGACATGATTGAGATTATAAGAACTCAAATGAACCGATATGACAAGGCCGGGCGTCGTTGCACTTGTTAGCCAAGTATTTGGGCAGAAACTTCGGCGCTCGAGCGGTAGAAAAGCACCGCCCGAGCGCCAATGCATCACAAATTATTGCTCGGACAGAAGGTTCGGCGCCCGGGCGGTAGATTTCGACCGCCCGAGCGCCAAGGGTGCGATTTGGAATTCCGGACAGTATGTTCCGCGCCCGAGCGGTATATTTCAACCGCTCGAGCGCCACCCGGAAAGCATGCAAGGTGCCACGCTTCAGTTTGCATGCATCGTTGATATATATATATATATATAAATATATATATATATATATATATATATATATATATATATAATATATATATATATATATATAGACAAGTTCATTCTTCAGACAAAAGAAACCAAGGAAAGGAAGTTCGAGAAATTCCTCCAGAAATCCTTACGCCTTTTATGAAAAATCCGCCCGTCTGATTTTGAATCCGACTTCAGTACTGTGTTCCTATCAACACAGGCTACAACTGGACGTAAGTTTTGTTACGTTTAGACATGTTTTGAAATTATGCTGTGGTCAGAATTGAATAGGATTCATATATGATGTTCTTGTCATGTTAGACATCATAGAATCGAAGTCAGAATAAGAAACAGAGTGTTTATATAATTTTTATGATTTTTGGAGTTGATTTGACTGAGATTTCATATCAGATTCGTATTGTTATTGAGATTATCACTTGTATCAGTATTGATTGCGAGTTCTGGTATTATATTTGTGATGTTGAGAATGACGGGGTTATTCCGATTGTCTCGTTATGCCGTTTAAACATCAGTTGGTACAGATTGATCAGATTCAGTATTGGTTTCTGTTATCTCGTGATATTGTTGATGTGATCAGATTTTGTACTGAATTGGGTATTGATCAGAACAGATTGTGTTTTGGGCTTCACATTGATACAGCGTATTTATTCTTGTCATTTCAGATTGAAGATGGACAGACTGGACTTCGAGATTTCGTCTTCCTCAGACGGGGAAGATAAAGGTATAATTCATGTGATATCCGGGAAGAACAACTCAATTGAGATCGCGTTGAGTTGCCCACTAAATCACATACTATACTCTTGTTATGATGATAAATGGTTATTCATGCATTAAGATAGGACAGTCTGGAGATCAGGCAGACTCTATGTAGTGACCCGTTCCAGAATCACCTACTAATCAGAACTTAAGCATGCAAAATTAACATTTAAAACTGAATCAGGTAAACAGCGGAAAAACAGTAATACAACCCAATCGAATCTGTAAGTACAAAATGCTTAAACAACCAGATCGAACTAAATTCTTAGAACAAATACCAACAACTACAGGTCAACCTCTGCCAGCTCCCTGTCCACTCCCTCCTGGACCGTCCAACCTGAGACCTGCCCCATCGAATAGGGTGTCCAAAACAGAGATAAACCGAGGACGTGAGCATAAAACGCTCAGTACCGAAAGCATGAGTATACAAGACTATGACATGCATGTATGCAAAATGTACTGGATACCAGGATCTGGGTATATCGAAAATACTGCTCAGGTAAATGACGTCAAGGTATGTAGCACTCTGCGCCGTCGCACCAGGAGGTGGCTCCCATACCAAAATAAACCTGTGGATATACCGGTGACCTGACCACCGTCGGCCAACGGGGTCCAACCATCCACAATAAACGAGGGCTGAGCACCCTCTCAACAGGCTATCTCAAAGATAATCAGGCTCAACATGATTATGCAAATGCCGCATAATAAACCATGCATCATATGACAGATAATAATGCAACATATAAACATGCAACACATAGTAAAGCATACTCAATCCTGCTATCTCGGATAGTACTTTCGTACCTCAAACCAGTAGATCCTAGCAATCAGCCCTAGAATCAAGCCTACAATCCAAGTGATACCATATCACTAAACCACATCTAAAAGCCTTAACTAGACTAATAGATACTCCCAAATCTCAAAGGGAACCCAGAACTATACCTGCGTCCGTAGTCAGCCCACTGATGCCGCTAGCCCCCCAACTAGAGCACAGCTCCGCTACAAAACCAGTAGCTCCCCGCTAGTGCCCGAACCTCGGGAAAAGACTAGAAACCCATCAGAAACGAATAAAACGCTCTGGAACTCTCGGAATTGGCGAGTGAAAAGTGAAGCCTCGCGCTTCTATTTATAGACAACGATCGGAAGATCCGATCCACTTCGGAAGATCCGATCCGGTGCACTTCGGAAGATCCGATCCACTTCGGAAGATCCGAACTCTGCATGTCTTCCACGTGTCCAGCCACCTGTCTTCGGACGATCCGAACCCTGATCGGACGATCCGAACTCTGACATGACATGACTCATCTGACTCCGAACAGAACGGTCCATCCGAACCCACTTCGGACGATCCGAACCAAATTCGGACGATCCGAACCCGGTTCGGTCCTTCCGATCCCACCGAAATACAATTAATCCAATAATTAACTCAAATTAGGCATCGGGATACTACATTCTCCCCCTCTAAAAAGGATTTCGTCCGCGAAATCGAGTCTGAAGAATGACAATTCTGAACAACAATACATTCAACTTAAGAATGAATTACAACTGAAGTACGACTGAAATTATAATCATAACTGAAAATACTACAACTAGAACAATTCTGGATGCTCTGACCGCATGCGACTCTCTAGTTCCCAAGTAGCTTCTTCAGTACCTCGGCGTTGCCACTGCACTAAGACAAGAGGAATAGTCTTATTCCGCAGTACCTTATCCTTCCGGTCTAAGATCGAAACCGGTCTTTCCACAAAAGACAAATCCGGATTCAACTGAACTTCTGTCGGATGCAAAACATGAGACTCATCCGCTACGTATCATCTCAACAAGGACACATGAAACACATTGTGAACACTAGACAGATACGGTGGCAAAGCTAATCTGTAGGCCAAATCTCCCACACATTCTAAGATCTCAAAAGGACCAATGAATCTCGGAGATAGCTTACCCTTGAGTCCAAATCTCAGAATCCTCCGAAAAGGTGATACCTTGAGAAACACTTTCTCGCCTGCATCAAAATGAAGAGGTCTGCGCTTGGTGTTCGCATAACTCGCTTGTCGATCCTGAGCAGTCTTAATCCGCTGTTTGATCACAAGAACTTTGTCCATGGCCTGCTGAATCAATTCTGGACCCTCGACCTGTCGTTCTCCGACTTCCTCCCAGAACAGAGGAGTACGACAACGTCGACCATACAATGCTTCAAACGGAGACATACCAATACTCCTATGAAAATTGTTGTTGTATGCAAACTCTATCAGTGACAGATGATCCTGCCAAGCTGGCCCGAAATCCATCACACAAGATCTCAACATATCCTCAAGAGTACGAATAGTCCTCTCTGACTGACCGTCAGTCTCTGGGTGATATGCAGTACTCAAACTCAAGGTAGTGCCCAAAGCTTGCTGAAAGCTGCCCCAAAATCTAGACGTAAATCGAGGATCTCTGTCACTAACGATACTCACGGGCACACCATGAAACCGTACAATCTCCTGAATGTACAACCGTGCCATCCGATCGAAAGTGAAATCTCTGTTATACGGAAGAAAATGGGCAGACTTAGTAAGCCGATCCACTACCACCCAGATAGCATCTCTATTCCCCGCAGACATAGGCAAGTGAGTCACGAAGTCCATCGTGATATGCTCCCACTTCCACTCCGGAATAGGAAGATTCTGCAACAAACCTCCAGGTCGTCGATACTCAGCCTTCACCTGCTGACAGACAAGGCACTTGGAGACATACTGATAAACATTACGTTTCATACCTTTCCACCAAAATCGAGTCCTCAAATCCTTATACATCTTGTTGCTCCCTGGATGAACACTCAATTTGCTACGATGAGCCTGGGACAAAATCTCCTCCCTCAAAGTGTCATCTTCCGGTACAACAACACGACCAGATAAGCACAAAAGACCCTCGGACTGATAGTGGAATCCAGAAGTATTATTTCCATCCGCCAACCGAGCTAATTTCTGAACCTTAGAATCAGACATCTGAGCATCTCTAATCCGAGAATACAAAACTGGCTCGGACAAAATAGTAGCTATACGGATACTCTCTGTCCCCTTCCGATGCTTACAATTGAATCCCATCGAACAGAAATCCTGAATAATCCCAGATACAGCACAAGTCTGAAGAGCAGATAACCTCACCTTGCGACTAAGAGCATCGGCCGTGAGATTCGCAGATCCTGGATGATACTTGATCTCACAATCGTAATCCTTGAGTAGATCCATCCAACGACGCTGACGCATGTTCAACTCAGCCTGAGTGAACAGATACTTCAAACTCTTATGATCAGTGAAGATCTCAAATCGCTCACCATACAGATAATGGCGCCAGATTTTTAAAGCAAAAACGATCGCTGCTAATTCCAGATCATGAACAGGATAGTTTTCCTCATGAGGCTTTAACTGTCTCGACGCATAAGCAATCACATGCTCATTCTGCATTAGAACACACCCTAGTCCCTGTAAAGAGGCATCGGTGTAAACACTGAAACCACCAGATCCAGACGGTAAAGCCAAAACAGGCGCAGATGTCAAACGTCTGCGAAGTTCCAAGAAACTCTCTTCGCACTCTGATGTCCACTCAAATGAAACATCTTTCCGAGTGAGCTGAGTGAGTGACTTAGCAATATGAGAGAAGTTGACAATGAAACGGCGATAATACCCAGCCAATCCCAGAAAACTGCGGATCTCGGCTACTGTCGTCGGACGCGACCAGTTCAACACCGCTTCCACCTTACTTGGGTCAACTGAAACTCCCTCGCTAGAAATGACATGACCAAGGAATACAACCCTGTCAATCCAAAACTCACATTTACTCAACTTCGCATAAAGCTGATTCTCGCGAAGTGTCTGTAAAATAATCCTTAAGTGTTGTGCGTGTTCTTGCTGATCATGCGAATAGATTAAGATATCATCTATAAACACCACAACAAACTTATCCAAGAAATCCCGAAATACCCGATTCATCAGATCCATAAAAACTGCTGGTGCATTCGTCACCCCAAAAGGCATAACCAGAAACTCATAATGCCCATACCTGGTCCTGAATGCAGTCTTCGATATATCTCCCTGATGAACTCGAAGCTGATGATAACCAGACCTTAAATCAATTTTGGAATACACAGAGGTACCTTGCAGTTGATCAAATAAATCATCAATCCGTGGCAACGGATACTTATTCTTTATCGTAGCACGATTCAACTGCCGATAATCTATGCAGAGCCGCATAGAACCATCCTTCTTTTTGACAAAAAGAACTGGTGCTCCCCACGGGGACACACTGGGTCGAATATACCCCTTGTCAAGAAGATCCTGCAACTGCTGTTTCAATTCTTGCATCTCCGATGGAGCTAAACGATAAGGAGCTCTAGAGATTGGTGCCGTGCCTGGCACTAAATCAATGCCGAAATCCACTTCCCGAACGGGAGGAAAACCAGGAATCTCCTCGGGAAAAACATCCGGAAAATCGCAAACCACTGGAATGTCACTGATACCGACACTATCTGCGGACGAATCAATAGCATAGATAAGGTAGCCTTCCCCGCCCGACTCTAAAGCACGACAGGCTTTCAGAGCAGAAACCACAGGCATCGGGGGTCGCGCTCCCTCTCCATAGAAAAACCAACTGTCGCCCTCAACTGGACGAAACTGCACAAACTTCTGATAACAGTCCACAGTAGCTCTAAACACAGTCAGCACATCTATTCCCAGAATGCAATCAAAATCCTCCATCACAAGAATCATCAAATTAGCAGTTAAAATATTTCCCTCAAATTCTAGAGGACAACCCATAACTAGACGTTTAGCTAGCACCGAATGACCCATCGGCGTGGAAACAGATACCACAACGTCCAAAGAAGTGAAAGGTAACTTATGACGCTTAGCAAATCTCGCAGATATGAATGAATGCGATGCACCAGTATCAATGAGAACGTAAGCAGGTAATCCACATAATAAAAACACACCTGCGATAACTCTCTCGTTCTCCTCAGCCGCCTGATCCTAGTTAAGAGCAAAGACCTGCCCTTGAGTACGCGGTCGGAGGTTAGAACCCTGAGTAGACTGTCCCTGCTGTGGCCTCTGATGAACTGAAGCCTGAGAACCAGATCCTGATCCTCCGCCCGTCTGTGGACAATCTCTCTTCATGTGGCCCATCTCACCGCACTTGTAACAAGCACCCGCAACCTTGCGACAACGTTCCGTCGGATGATCCTTCCCGCAGTGCTGACACGGGCCCCTCTTCTTCCCAAAATGGTGAACTCCTCCCGATCCAGAGGAAGAAGAAGTAGATCCAGCTTTCTTGAATGCTTGGGCGCGGGGACCCAAAGAACTAGTAGGACGAGCAGACTGCATGGCTCGACCTCTCAGCAAACTGCCCTCAGCCTGGCGACAACGATTCACAAGGCCCTCATACGATGTCGGATCATCGCAGACAACAACCCGATCATAAATCTCCTGATTGAGGCCCTGAAGAAAATGGTTATACTTGGCACTAGCATTGTCACTGACATGCGGAACATACGGAAGCAACTCAAAGAACTTCTGCTGATACTCATCAACAGACAAACTTCCCTGCTTCAGATTGATCAACTCAATCGCCTTGGTCTGCAGAAGAGCTGGCGGAAAGTAAAGCAACATGAATGCGGCTCGGAAATCGGCCCAAAGAACTCGACCCTGTCGCTGAACTATCGGTGCAGAGGTAGACCTCCACCACTTGCGCGCACCACCCTCCAGCAAGAAATCAAAGGTATCAATCTGCTGCTCCGCCGAGCACTGAAAAGTCTTGAAGCAGCTCTCCATCCTCTCAAGCCAGTTTTCTGCAACATCCGGAGTCTCACCGCCCGAAAGAGGTTTCGGCCCCATCTGCAAGAACCGATGCATACTAAAACTCCGAGGCTCATCACGACGGTGTTGACGACGTTCTCGATGCTCTCGACGACGCTCCCGATCGTCGCGGTCTCCCCAGCGTCCAACGCTGCCATGACTACTAGCATCGTCGTCAAAACCAGACATCTCTTAGCTACAAAAGTTAACAGAGATTAAACCCAAAAGAACAGTTCTAAATCCCAAAATCTTAATGCATGCTCTGATACCATAAATGTAGTGACCCGTTCCAGAATCACCTACTAATCAGAACTTAAGCATGCAAAATTAACATTTAAAACTGAATCAGGTAAACAGCGGAAAAACAGTAATACAACCCAATCGAATCTGTAAGTACAAAATGCTTAAACAACCAGATCGAACTAAATTCTAAGAACAAATACCAACAACTACAGGTCAACCTCTGCCAGCTCCCTGTCCACTCCCTCCTGGACCGTCCAACCTGAGACCTGCCCCATCGAATAGGGTGTCCAAAACAGAGATAAACCGAGGACGTGAGCATAAAACGCTCAGTACCGAAAGCATGAGTATACAAGACTATGACATGCATGTATGCAAAATGTACAGGATACCAGGATCTGGGTATATCGAAAATACTGCTCAGGTAAATGACGTCAAGGTATGTAGCACTCTGCGCCGTCGCACCAGGAGGTGGCTCCCATACCAAAATAAACCTGTGGATATACCGGTGACCTGACCACCGTCGGCCAACGGGGTCCAACCATCCACAATAAACGAGGGCTGAGCACCCTCTCAACAGGCTATCTCAAAGATAATCAGGCTCAACATGATTATGCAAATGCCGCATAATAAACCATGCATCATATGACAGATAATAATGCAACATATAAACATGCAACACATAGTAAAGCATACTCAATCCTGCTATCTCGGATAGTACTTTCGTACCTCAAACCAGTAGATCCTAGCAATCAGCCCTAGAATCAAGCCTACAATCCAAGTGATACCATATCACTAAACCACATCTAAAAGCCTTAACTAGACTAATAGATACTCCCAAATCTCAAAGGGAACCCAGAACTATACCTGCGTCCGTAGTCAGCCCACTGATGCCGCTAGCCCCCCAACTAGAGCACAGCTCCGCTACAAAACCAGTAGCTCCCCGCTAGTGCCCGAACCTCGGGAAAAGACTAGAAACCCATCAGAAACGACTAAAACGCTCTGGAACTCTCGGAATTGGCGAGTGAAAAGTGAAGCCTCGCGCTTCTATTTATAGACAACGATCGGAAGATCCGATCCACTTCGGAAGATCCGATCCGGTGCACTTCGGAAGATCCGATCCACTTCGGAAGATCCGAACTCTGCATGTCTTCCACGTGTCCAGCCACCTGTCTTCGGACGATCCGAACCCTGATCGGACGATCCGAACTCTGACATGACATGACTCGTCTGACTCCGAACAGAACGGTCCATCCGAACCCACTTCGGACGATCCGAACCAACTTCGGACGATCCGAACCCGGTTTGGTCCTTCCGATCCCACCGAAATACAATTAATCCAATAATTAACTCAAATTAGGCATCGGGATACTACACTCTAGACGTTCGGCGATATCTCAGCTTAGGGTAAGATCACCTCCCCTATTGTAGATGTGGATACAGATCAGGCCGAAGTCTAGGAATAAGACGTACAGCACCACGATTGGTTGGGTAGGTGACAGCCAGTGACGTCTTATTCACCCCGGGATCCCTAGAGTTATAGTTGAGTCGAGTCTAGACATGAATTGATTAGGACTGCATGCTCATATGGATGTGGCTCCTAGATCATGGGACCCATCATTATTACTTTCAGTTATGATAGCATGTTTGTATGATTTAGATTGTTTATATGCATGTTTAGCTGATTTGAAGTGCATGCTTGTTGTGATTAGATTTCATAGCTTATGAAATCTAATGTTTTGATTTTATTCGTGACAGCATGTTTCATGAATTATTTTATGTATATACATGTTTACCATGTTTTATACTGGGATTTATTTCTCACCGGAGTTATCCGGCTGTTGTCTTGTTTTGTATGTGTGCATGACAACAGGTGGGGCTGGATCAGGGTCAAGATGATGATGAGAGAAGACGAGTGTAGCGTGGTGATTCCGGACTTACAGTAGACTTGGTTTTATTACTGGACTTTAGTAGTTGAACCTGAAATTAGCTTGTTGTACTTTAATACTGAAATGTATTTATACAGACATGTATAGTATTTAGATTCCATTACCTTCCGCAGTTATATCTTAAAACGAAAAATTTTTAGACCCTGTTTTATCTTAATTGATAATTTAAATCCCAAAGATGATTAGCGTCCGGGTCCTCACACGACGCGTCAGTGGAGTCGAGTCCGAGACGACGCGTCGGTTGAGTGGAGTCTGATATGACATGTTGATTTACATTGTTTATGCCATTCATGATTATTGAATGTTTGATATGAATTTATGTTTCTGATTTGAGACATGTTATGAATACTTCTTATATGCTTTCGTATATGCTTTTATATGACTTCATGTTTACATTGTTTATACTGGGATATTTATATCTCACCGGAGTTATCCGGCTGTTGTCTTGTTTTGTATGTGTGCATGACAACAGGTGGGGCTGGATCAGGGTCAAGAAGAGGATGAGAGAAGATAGATAGCGTGGAGGCTCCGGACTTGGTTTAGAGATAGGGTTAGACACTTGATATTAGCTGTTAAACCCTAGTTGAATAAATGTATGTTGTACAGGACTTGTACTTTTATACTGAGATGCATGTTCATGTTTAGTATGTAATTTGAGTAAATTACATTACGTTTCCGCTTTGTATAAAAAAAAAAAAGTTAGACCCTGTTTTCTAATTGATTAATTAGTCCCAATAATGATTAAGATTATGATTAGCGTCCGGGTCCCCACAAATGTCAAGTGTTCCAACCCTATTATACATCATACTCAAAGTCCGGAATCTCCACTCTAATCACGATCTTTCTTCATCTCCTCAACCCTGTACCTGTCCCACCTGTTGTCATGTACACATACAGACAAGACAACAGCCGGATAATTCCGGTGAGAATATAATCCCAGTATAAACCAACGAAACATGCAATCATATAAACAAATATAAAGCATGTAATCAGGTAACAAATATATGTATCAAAATCTGAAACATAATCACTATCAAACTGTTGACAATGCTCGTGACTCCACGACTCAGACTAGACTCAATCCTAGCCTAGGGATCCCGATTCTAGAAGTTGGCATGCGTATATCGACTAGCAGTAATAGAAAAGACTCAAGTTCTATCCACGCCGATATGGTATCGATTACCAGTAATAGAGGAAGCTATTATTCTATCCACATCAATATAGTACCGATTAACAGTAATAGAGGCAACTCTAATTCTATCCACATCGATATGACATCGATTAACAGTAATAGAAGAGCTACTAATCTATCCACATCGATACAATACTGATTAACAGTAATAGAAAAAGCCATCATCCTATCCACATCGATAGCCAAACATCCAGTGACAGACTTTGGCACATCCGCCAATACACAATCTTATGACATCGTGCAATGTGCCCGTGGTGATCCCACCACTAACGGCACTTCTCTCATAAGATTACTCTTCTACTACCTGTAATCTATAACTCAAGAAAACAAGTATATCAATCAATCAATGCAAATATCAATGCAATAAAGTAAAGTATGTGATTTAGGGAAACCCAAGTCTAAACCGACTCAAGTCCATCTCCCAATACCACATTGACTTATACCTTCCTTTTCTTCGGTTTTGAAGCTACGATCTCAAGTCCGAATCTTCTTCACCAATTCTTAACAAGCACAATTCGAACTTCACATTATCAATATCAAACTCACCTCAAGACATGAAATTGATTAACTTCATTCTATATCAAATTCGGCGACATAACTACGCAATTTCGGTATCTCGATAACTCAAACAACAATCCACTAACATCAACAACTCATAATCCACAACAATACCCATCCAAAACACAATAATTCAGCACCATGTAATTTCGGCCAACATGCTGGATTTTTCAACAATTGCATACGACATCCGATAATCAATCCGTTTACGGTGTTATGATCTCTAGCTACTCAAGAATACATATCTATAATAAAATCACAATTCCTCCAACATCTAGATTTTGAAACATGTTGGAATTCAATGAAACTTACATCCTCTAGTAGCTCTTGATGCGAGGAGCGCAGAACTATGCTCGGATCGAAAATCGGATGGCCGGATCTTGCAAAATCAATTTTCTATGATAAAAACAACAAAACTTGGAGATATTATCCATGGAGTTTCGAATTTCATGCTGAAAAATGTGACAAGGATGAAGGGTTACACGTTAATAAGCTTGGCAAGACAAGTGTCCAACCAAAATTTCCATATTTGCACTTTAGTCCCTCAACTTTCCACTATTTGCAATTTGGCCCCTATTCAATCTTTTCGATTCAATTTCAATCCTAAATAAGTTCAAACATCTTGGAATATAATTCAACACTCCATAATTCTCTAATTCAATAATCTCAGTTTAAAATAATATCATTTCTATAATCTCGGACCTTACACTTTATGGGCTAAACTTGGCACAAAATTGTTATTTTCTACTACTTGTCATCCTCAAACGGATGGACAAACTGAAGTTGTCAATAGAACTTGTGGAACACTTTTGCGTGCTATTCTTAAAAAGTACTTGGATTGACATTTCTTTGAACTTTATTTTGCGGTTGCCAAGGACTAAGATGAGGAGGGATTCTATTTTTGTTGTTGTGGATATATTTTCTAAGATGGCACATTTTATAACTTGTCATAAAACCGATGATGCTTCAAACATTGCGGATTTGTTCTTTAGAGAAGTCGTTAGGTTGCATGGCATGCCTAGGACTATTGTTTCTAGTCGCGATGTTAAATTCTTGAGTTACTTTTGGAAGACTTTATGGGCTAAACTTGGCACAAATATGTTGTTTTCTACTACTTGTCATCCCAAACGGATGGACAACTGAAGTTGTCAATAAAACTTCGGGAACAGTTTTGCGAACTATTCTTAAAAAGAACTTGGATTGACATTTCTATGGACTTTATTTTGGGGTTGCCTAGGACTAAGAAGGGGAGGGATTCTATTTTTGTTGTTGTGGATAGATTCTCTAAGATGGCACATTTTATAGCTCGTCATAAAACCGATGATGCTTCAAACATTGTGGATTTGTTCTTTAGAGAAGTCGTTAGGTTGCGTGGCATGCCTAGGACTATTGTTTCCGGTCGCGATGTTAAATTCTTGAGTTACTTTTGGAAGACTTTATGGGCTAAACTTGGCACAAAATTGTTATTTTCTACTACTTGTCATCCTCAAACGGATGGACAAACTGAAGTTGTCAATAGAACTTGTGGAACACTTTTGCGTGCTATTCTTAAAAAGAACTTGGATTGACATTTCTATGAACTTTATTTTGCGGTTGCCTAGGACTAAGATGAGGAGGGATTCTATTTCTGTTGTTGTGGATATATTCTCTAAGATGGCACATTTTATAACTTGTCATAAAACCGATGATGCTTCAAACATTGCGGATTTGTTCTTTAGAGAAGTCGTTAGGTTGCATGGCATGCCTAGGACTATTGTTTCTAGTCGCGATGTTAAATACTTGAGTTACTTTTGGAAGACTTTATGGGCTAAACTTGGCACAAATATGTTGTTTTCTACTACTTGTCATCCCAAACGGATGGACAACTGAAGTTGTCAATAAAACTTCGGGAACACTTTTGCGAACTATTCTTAAAAAGAACTTGGATTGACATTTCTATGGACTTTATTTTGGGGTTGCCTAGGACTAAGAAGGGGAGGGATTCTATTTTTGTTGTTGTGGATAGATTCTCTAAGATGGCACATTTTATAGCTCGTCATAAAACCGATGATGCTTCAAACATTGTGGATTTGTTCTTTAGAGAAGTCGTTAGGTTGCGTGGCATGCCTAGGACTATTGTTTCTGGTCGCGATGTTAAATTCTTGAGTTACTTTTGGAAGACTTTATGGGCTAAACTTGGCACAATATTGTTATTTTCTACTACTTGTCATCCTCAAACGGATGGACAAACTGAAGTTGTCAATAGAACTTGTGGAACACTTTTGCGTGCTATTCTTAAAAAGAACTTGGATTGACATTTATATGAACTTTATTTTACGGTTGCCTAGGACTAAGAAGAGGAGGGATTCTATTTTTGTTGTTGTGGATATATTCTCTAAGATGGCACATTTTATAACTTGTCATAAAACCGATGATGCTTCAAACATTGCGGATTTGTTCTTTAGAGAAGTCGTTAGGTTGCATGGCATGCCTAGGACTATTGTTTCTAGTCGCGATGTTAAATTCTTGAGTTACTTTTGGAAGACTTTATGGGCTAAACTTTGCACAAATATGTTGTTTTCTAATACTTGTCATCCCAAACGGATGGTCAACTGAAGTTGTCAATAAAACTTCGAGAACACTTTTGCGAACTATTCTTAAAAAGAACTTGGATTGACATTTCTATGGACTTTATTTTGGGGTTGCCTAGGACTAAGAAGGGGAGGGATTCTATTTTTGTTGTTGTGGATAGATTCTATAAGATGGCACATTTTATAGCTCGTCATAAAACCGATGATGCTTCAAACATTGTGGATTTGTTCTTTAGAGAAGTCGTTAGGTTGCGTGGCATGCCTAGGACTATTGTTTCTGGTCGCGATGTTAAATTCTTGAGTTACTTTTGGAAGACTTTATGGGCTAAACTTGGCACAAAATTGTTATTTTCTACTAATTGTCATCCTCAAACGATGGACAAACTGAAGTTGTCAATAGAACTTGTGGAACACTTTTGCGTGCTATTCTTAAAAAGAACTTGGATTGACATTTCTATGAACTTTATTTTGTGGTTGCCTAGGACTAAGATGTGGAGGGATTCTATTTTTGTTGTTGTGGATATATTCTCTAAGATGACACATTTTATAACTTGTCATAAAACCGATGATGCTTCAAACATTGCGGATGTAAGGCTCGAAGATTTAGTTATCATAATCAGACGGATTTGTTAATAATTAAGATGATTGTAGATGTATTTTATTGAATTTAAAAAGAAGGCAAAATGTACAAAAGAAAGGTAAAAACTCGAAGCATGGGCGCACATGCGCGAAGAAATGCGCGCACATGCGCGAGCAGGCCAGTAGCCTTGGCGCACATGCGCGAGAATGGTGGCGCATATGCGCGGAGCTTCCAGTGAGTTGGCGCACATGCGCGAAGGCATGCGCGCAGCGTAGCACGAGGCGTCCAGTAGCCTCGGCGCATATGCGCGAGGTACTGCGCGCATATGCGCGATACCTCCAGTAGCTGTGGCGCATATGCGCGAGATAAGTGGCGCATATGCGCGAAGTGTTAAATTTCTGCATGGCCGAGACAGTAGGTCTCGCGCATATGCGCGAGTGCTTCCGCGCATATGCGCGAGACGTGTATTGCAAAGAACAAGCCATGTGTTCGGAACATGCAAAGTATATATATAGATTGGCCTCGAAATTCTCTTCATTTCAGCAACAAGAATCGATAGTTTCAGAGGAGGAAAGCTTCCAACTTCTTTTCCATTTTCAAATTGTAATTTTGCAAGATTTACTCATCCAAATTCAAATCCGACTTCGGTTTTGGGCTCCTCTCGTTACTAGCTACAAAGTGATGTAAGTTTTATGTAATTTCAACAGGTTTCGAAATTTAGATGTTTGGGAAATTAGAATATTATAGTTATATTGTGTTCTTGATGTATTGAGCATGATATATTCGTAAACGGATCAAAGAAATGATATCATATGCATTTCCTATGAATTTCAGTATGGTTTATGAATTATTGGGGCAGAATTATTGTGTTTTGGATGGATATTGTATTGGATTATGAATGAGAATGATTGAGAATGAGATAGTGTTGATATCTGTTAAGAATTGGATTGACCGGTATCGAGAATTACGTCGTTATGCCGTCAAATTGTATCGAGATCACGTAGTGACTTGGATATGTGTTGATTTAGATTAGAGATTGATAGATTGTATATCAACATTTCCATTTCAGATTCAGTTTGGCGACCGTGACAGCGATTGTGCGACGAAAGGTATAGTACATGTTTTGTTTGGGGAATCACGACTCAAATGAGATCACATTTGAGTTTCCCAACCAAAATCACATACTTGTTTTATTGTTCATACCTTGGTATGATTATGATTGTTATAGATTGGTTTATAGAACTTGTATGCAGATTTTGCTATGCTTTGTTTACAGATCGTGTAGCATTGCATTATGCTTGTTTGCAGATTTTGTATTCTTGCATTAAGATAGGGCAGTCTGGAGATCAGGCAGACTACTAGATGTTCGGCGATATCTCAGCTTAGGGGAAGATCACCGCCCCTTTGTAGACGTGGATACAGATCAGGCCGAAGTCTAGGAATAAGACGTACAGCACCTCGATTGGGAGGGTAGGTGACAGACAGTGACGTCTTATTCACAACGGGATCCCTAGAGTTCTAGTCGAGTCGCGTTTAGACATGATTAGACTCGCATTGCATGATTATATATGAATGACATTCATATTAGCATGTTTCATGTTTTAGATTGTTTTAATGCATGTATACATGTTTATACTGGGATTTGTTCTCACCGGTTTTCCGGCTGTTGTTATGTCTGTATGTGTGCATAACAACAGGTGGGGCAGGATCTGGGTCGAGACAGAGATGATCGTGTTAGCGTGGAGATCACGGGCGTATCAGATGGACCAGTAGTTGTCTTTTATTATGTACTCTCTTTTAATACTGGTTAGTTGAGGACATACAGAATAAGACATGTATATTATGTTTGTATGTTGTAAATTAAATAAATATTGATGCTTGTTTAACTACATTTGATTAAATGTAAAAGTGAAAAATTGACCCACGTTTTAGAATAATGATCCATTTAATCCCAAGAAAAAGAATTAGAGCCCGGGTCCCCACAACAGGTGGTATCAGAGCGAGAGTTCCTTTAGACTGAGATAAGATAGAATGAGCGGGGTAGATTGAGTCTTCTTCCTTGCTTTATGATGTGCTAGCATGATTAGTGCTTTCCTTATTGCGTGTGTGTTATTTGATTGATTATGACATGTGCTTAACTGAATCAGAACCGATTCTAGATCAGAGGTAACTGACTAGAGGAGGACTGAGACGGTTGTATATTTGGTATACTAATCTGTTGGATTATTAGATACATGCCTCCTAGAAGAGCAGCCGTACCTCTACGACCAGCAGCGCCAGAACAGGGGAGTACATCCGGAGATCCTATGGATGTTACGGCGACCCCTATGGAGACGTTGCTTAAGCGATTCCAATCCTTTCGACCTCCCACATTAAAAGGTACCGAGAATGCCATCGAGTGCGAAAGTTGGCTTGAGGATATTGAAATGTTATTCGACTCTTTGGAGTACAGTGACGAGAAGAGAATAAAGCTAATTGGCCATCAATTGCAAGATATAGCCAAGAATTGGTGGTTGAACATTAGGAGAGCTTTAGAGCAGCGGGGTACCGAGATTACTTGGAAGGGATTCAACCTGAGGCAAGGGCCACTGAACATTGAGGAGTACGTTGCCAAATTCTCTTCTTTGATTCGTTTTGCACCCCATGTTGCAGGTAGTGACGAGGCGGTGGCGGACCAATTCATAAATGGCTTGAACCCGGACATCTTTACCTTGGTAAACACGGGAAGACCTAATAACTTTGCGGATGCATTGAATCGAGCCAAGGGTGCAGAAGCAGGATTGTTGAGGCAGCGGAGTGCTCCTTATGTTTCTCCGATACCGAGACCACCAGCATCTACCATTCCACCCCCTCCAAGATTTGATAGTGGCGGTAGTAGCAGTGGTAGAAAGGAACAGCTGAAGGCGAAGGGGAAACAGTTTAAGCGACCTGGGAGCAGTTCGTCGAGCTCCAGCGGATCAAGACAGACTGGTTTTGATCAAAGTTCAAGGACTTCAGGTGTCTACTGTAATTCTTGCGGAGGTAGGCATGCGACTGAACAATGCCAAGGAGTTACAAGCCGATGTAACCTTTGTAGGCAACCGGGGCATTTTGCCAAAGTCTGTCCACAGAGAGGTGTACAGCAAGGCCAGAGTGGAAGAGCATCCGGGTCAGTACCTCAGTTTGAGCGGCATGCATCATCGGTTCACTCTTTTCAGCCTCCACCAGCACCGACTCCACCCAGAGGCCGAGGTAGTCAGACGGTGAGTCAACCTCCGAGGCAACAGGCCCAAGTATTTGCATTGACCGAAGAGCAAGCACAAGATGCACGAGATGATGTTATAGCAGGTAACTGCTCTCTTTATGGTTATCCTGCTTATATCTTGATAGATACGGGTGCATCGCATACATTCATTTCGGAGCGATTTGCATTGTTGCATTCATTGCCTGTTGAATCTTTGTTAGATGTTGTGTCTATAAATTCTCCGTTGGGAAGTGGATTGATATCTGTAACTACGGTTAAACATTGCATTCTACAGTTTGAGGGGCATGAGATTGACCTAGATTGTATAGTATTGGGTGTAGCTGATTTTGATTGTATAGTTGGTATTGACATGCTAACGAAGTACAGAGCTACCGTGGATTGTTTCCACAAGATTGTCAGATTCAGACCCGAGATGACAGACGAGTGGAAATTCTACGGGAAGGGTTCCAGATCTCGGATTCCCTTGATTTCGGCTCTTACTATGAACAGATTGTTACAAAAAGGAGCAGATGGTTTCTTTATTTATGCTGTGGATATGCAGAAGTCGAGCCCGGTGTTGGCGGATTTGCCAGTAGTACGGGAATTTCCAGATATTTTTCCAGATGAAATCCCAGGATTACCTCCGGTTCGAGAGGTAGATTTTAGCATTGAACTTGTACCAGGTACCGTTCCTATTTCGAGAGCTCCGTATAGGATGGCACCTATTGAACTAAAAGAATTGAAAGCACAATTAGAAGATCTTCTAGCGAAGGGATATATCAGACCTAGTGTATCTCCTTGGGGCGCTCCGGTGCTGTTTGTGCGAAAGAAAGATGGTTCGATGCGTTTATGTATTGATTATAGGCAACTGAACAAGGCAACGATCAAGAATAAATATCCTTTGCCTAGAATTGACGATCTATTTGATCAGTTGCAGGGATCTTCTGTGTATTCTAAGATTGATTTGCGATCCGGATATCATCAGCTCCGAGTTCGAGATGTAGATATACCGAAGACAGCATTTCGAACCAGGTATGGACATTACGAATTTATTGTCATGCCTTTTGGTTTAACCAATGCTCCTGCGGTATTTATGGGCTTGATGAACCAAGTGTTCCAGAAATATTTGGATGAATTTGTCATTGTTTTCATCGATGATATTTTGGTGTATTCGAAGAACAGAAATGAGCATGCAGAGCATCTCAAAATTGTTTTGCAAACATTGAGAAACGAGCGACTGTATGCTAAATTGTCAAAGTGTGAGTTTTGGCTGAATCGAGTTGTATTCTTGGGGCATATTATTTCTGGAGATGGTATTTATGTAGATCCAAGTAAGGTGGAAGCTGTGATCAGTTGGTCGAGACCGACTTCTGTACCAGAAATACGCAGTTTCATGGGCTTAGCCGGATACTACAGAAGATTTATCAAAGATTTCTCCAGTATTTCAAAGCCAATAACTCAATTGACGCAAAAGAATGCACCATTTGTTTGGTCAGAGGAGTGCGAGTCTAGCTTTCTAGAGTTGAAGAAAAGGCTGACCAGTGCTCCAGTACTGACGATACCTTCAGGTACGGGTGATTTCGTTGTATATTGTGATGCTTCTCATAGAGGTTTGGGATGTGTTCTTATGCAGCGAGGCCATGTGATCGCATACGCCTCGAGACAATTGAAGCCACATGAAGTTCGATACCCAATTCATGATCTGGAATTGGCGGCTATCGTATTTGCATTAAAGATTTGGCGCCATTATCTCTATGGCGAGAAATTTGATATCTTTTCCGATCACAAGAGCCTAAAGTACCTATTCTCTCAATCAGAATTGAACATGAGGCAGCGTAGATGGTTAGATTTATTGAAAGATTTTGACTGCGAAATCAAATATTATCCAGGAAAGTCAAACGCAGCAGCAGATGCCTTGAGTCGAAAGGTATGTTCTTTATCCTTGAGACGATAGGTGTTACGAATATGATTGAAGACTGTTGTTTGGCTGGATTAACATTTGATACAGATAGTAAGCCACTACGACTTTTTACGATCCAAGTTGAGCCCAATTTAATTATGAGGATCAAGGAAGCACAAAGAACCGATCAGAATGTGCAGAGATCGATTCAAATGGTCAGATCAGGACATGTATTAGAATATCAGGTACGAGATCATGTGTTGTACGTGAATAACCGTCTAGTTGTGCCAGATGTTGCAGAGTTGAAACAGCAGATTCTGTCAGAGGCACATTGTAGTCGGTTCAGTATTCATCCTGGTGGCAGGAAGATGTACAATGACTTGAAGACACAGTTTTGGTGGAAGCATATGAAATCACATATTGCAGAATTTGTGTCTAAGTGTTTGAACTGCCAACAGGTGAAAGCTGAGAGGAAGAAGCCTGGTGGATTACTTCAGAGTTTAGCCATTCCTGAATGGAAATGGGACCACATTTCCATGGATTTCGTGACGAAGTTACCTAGATCATCCAAAGGCTGTGATGCGATTTGGGTCATTATTGACAGATTGACCAAGTCTGCTTGTTTCATTCCGTACAGAATGACGTATAGACAAGATCAGATGGCAGAGATATATATTCGAGAGGTAGTCAGATTGCATGGAGTGCCGAAGTCTATCGTATCAGATCGTGATCCACGATTTACTTCTCACTTTTGGCACAGTTTACAGCAGGCCTTAGGTACGACTTTACACCTGAGTATTGCTTATCATCCTCAGACAGACGGACAGTCAGAACGGACTATCCAGACTTTAGAGGATATGTTGAGAGCCGTCGTGCTAGATTTTGGCATTGGTTGGCAAGATTCCCTATGTAATGCCCAGAACACTGAGTGACCATTCTGAATTGATAGATATGCTATGAGCAAGGTGCATAGAGATAAGAAATAAGAGATGAAGAAGTTTGGCTTAAAATGTAGAATTATGCCATTGTAATTCGAAGTCACAGTGCACCCGCAGTGCTTGTAGACACCGCACCCGCGGTGCATGGACAGTAAGTTGGCTAAAATTTCCGTAGCAACACCGCACCCGCGGTAGACTTAGACCGCACCCGCGGTGCTGAGACCGCACCCGCGGTAGTTACATGACGGCACCCGCGGTCTATGTTCTGAATGTTTTGATAGTTCTGCCGAAGCCATAGCGCACCCGCACTACTAGAGTTACCGCACCCGCGGTCATACTTCCGAGAAATCCACTCTCCTTCTAAACGTGACATGTGGAATAGTATATATACATAAAGATGCTGAGTCGACTTATTCTTCATTTCCAGCTTTCAGAAACGAGATTTCCTCCCATAAGCTTCAAGGTTTTCACGCTTTCAAGTTAGATTTCTCAAGATTTAGCCATCCAAATTGTATTCCGAGTGGAGATTATTGTTCCTTGCATCGAAAGCTTCAAAAGGGTATACTTTGTATTCAGTTCTAACATGTTTTAGGAATTTCATGTAAGGGAAATGCTATTATGATTGTAGATAGTTGTTCTGGTGAAGATTATGAGTTTGTAATCGAAAACGGAACAAAGAAATGATATCGTATGCATTTCCTATGACTTTCAGCATGTTTAGATGTAAGCTGTACCGATTGTGAGTATGGTTTTGTGTATATGATTGAGAATAAGATAATGTTGATATTGGTTGAGAATTGGATTGACCGGTATCGAGAATTACGTCGTTATGCCGTCAGATTTTATTGAGATCACGTAGTGACTTGGATATATGTTGGTTTAGATGAGAAATTGATAGAGTGCGTATCAACATTTACATTTCAGATTCAATTTGGCGACCGTGACAGCGATTCTACGACGAAAGGTATAGTACATGTTTTGTTTGGGGAATCACGACTCAAATGAGATCACATTTGAGTTTCCCAACCAAAATCACATACTTGTTTTATTGTTCATACCTTGATATGATTATGATTGTTATAGATTTGTTTATAGAACTTGTATTCAGATCTTGCTATGCTTTGTTTACAGATCGTGTAGCATTGCATTATGCTTGTTTACAGATTTTGTATTCATGCATTAAGATAGGGCAGTCTGGAGATCAGGCAGACTACTAGATGTTCGGCGATATCTCAGCTTAGGGGAAGATCACCGCCCCTTTGTAGACGTGGATACAGATCAGGCCGAAGTCTAGGAATAAGACGTACAGCACCTCGATTGGTAGGGTAGGTGACAGCCAGTGACGTCTTATTCACAACGGGATCCCTAGAGTTTTAGTCGAGTCGCATCTAGACATGATTAGACTCGCATTGCATGATTATATATGAATGACATTCATATTAGCATGTTTCATGTTTAGATTGTTTTATTGCATGTATACATGTTTATACTGGGATTTGTTCTCACCGGTTTTCCGGCTGTTGTTATGTCTGTATGTGTGCATAACAACAGGTGGGGCAGTGTGAGAACCCGGAAATTTCGACCAAAGCAAATCAAGTAAGTAATACGAACTTGAAGTTTAACTCAAACTAAGCTCGGAAATTTTCATTCCAAATAGATAACTTGAATGTTAACTAGGATTTTCATTAAATTTAACTCGAGGAAGCAACTTCAAAGCTCGAGGATTAGCTCAACCGGAGTCCAAGCTACAAGTAATGGCAATCATCGAAGAGTTTTCACGGGAAGAGTAAAACCTCAGCTCGAGGATGCAATCTTCCAGCTCGAAGAAGCTCAACCAAGCTTGTCCTAACAAGACCACAAATGGAGCTAAAAGATAAGCTAAAGTTTTGGACAAGATAATGGTGCAAGAAATAACCTTTGAAGAAATCCATGGAAAAGCTAAGGGATGAGCTAAGAGATCAAGACACAATAATGATGCAAGAGATGGCTTTTGGTGCTTGGTATGGAGCTTGAGAATTTACTAGTCTTTGACCACCTTAATGATCACAATTAATCCATTTCTTGGAGACCAAGTGGTCGACCAAATGGTATGCCAAGGGGCAAAGTGTGGCCTATAAATACTACCCCAAAATTGATGGAAAGGTGCTTCAAAAACCAAGCAAGGTTTCGGCTTTCCCCTTCCCCCTTACTCTCTCAAATTTCGGTCAAGCAAGCAAGGAGAAAAGGAAGGGATTTCGTGCAGTGCAGTTATTAAAAAGAATCACGTCGAAGTTCTGCCAAAGCGAAGACAGTAATTGTAGGAGTTACGCCGAAGTGCTGCCAAAAGTCCGAGAAGCAAGTTCGCGCCAAAGTTGGTGATTTCGAATCAACCTTCAACTACTGTAAGTGGGCTTTTGACTAAGTATTTTGTTGTATTTTTAAATCTTGCATATGAATGACACGACTTATTATTATGTGTGTCCAAATTTTCGAAAAACCTTATGTGTTATTTTTGAATATTCGATCGATTATGTGTTTCCTTTTATTATTCGAATTCTTTGATTCCGCTGTGTCTATCTGCAATTCTGTTAAGTTCTGTTCAACTTTGAAAATCTGAAACTCCGATAAATTCCGTCTGGAAAAGTCTGAATTCTGTTTGCACTGTTACGAGTCAATTTGAAATGGAACGAGAATTGTAGTTCTGTTCGGCCCCCATTGGTGGGTATAAAACCATGTTCTGTTCGGCCCCCATTGGTGGGTATAAAACCATGTTCTGGCCTCACCCCTTAGAGGACTAACATATTGGGGACAATTTGACCATGGAAATGAGATGAGTAACAGTGTTCTGTTTGTTCTGATATGTTCTGTTCCGAATTGAAAGGATATGTATTGCTTCTGTTTTGCTCTTAATCATTTGATAAGTTATGTCTCTTATTCGATTCGTTTCCGTTGTGCCAAGTTAAGAATATTAGTTTTGAAAGTATGTTAAAGAAATGTTTTAAGGAATTAAGTTCTATATGTATCTTTGGAATCGATCGACCCCCACTTGCTGAGTGTTTCCCAAAACACTCACCCCTTACAAATTTCAGATAAGAATGAGGAGCAACTGAATGAGGAAGAGCAAGATGCTTTCTGGGGTTGGTGAATCAGAGATCAAGATCAGAATTCAACATTTTACTTTTCTTTCGTTTCCGCTATTAGAAACTCTGATGTATTTTATTCCTTTGTCAGTGTAAGACAATATTTCATTTATGAAAAAGACTGGTTTGATTCGATACGAGGCTTTATTGTTTTCAATTTAATTGTTAAACAATGCCGGATGTCACCGATGCTTCGGACTCGGGGCGTGACATTTAAGTGGTATCAGAGCTACCAGGTTCATAATCCCGCTGGGATTTTGACAGACAAAATTTGACAAAGTCAAATTTTGGCAAAAGCCTAGTGCATCCCAATCCCTTCATCTGTTCCCTAAAATTTTCGAACAATTTCCAAAAATCTATCCCTTCAATTGTTCCGAAAATATTCAGCGTCCAAATTTCCACGAAAACTTTAGTATTTGTGCCTTTCTATCTTTGATAAGAATCTGATATTTTACCTCCATTTATTCTAGGAAATGGATGCTCCCCGTACTCGTGCCCAGGCTGCCCTACGCTTGCGTAAGCTCACCATAGACAATCAAAAAAGGGAAATTGCAACGTTGAAGGTGCAACTCGCCAAGGAGAAATTGGAAAAGCAAGAGCTTACTGAGAACAGGATTATGCTGGAGTCGGACGTGCAGCGACTCACACATCACTTGGACGTGGCGGAGAGCCAAATGATGCAGACACCGACTAATGCAACTCGTTTTGCGCGCTTGGTGGCACTCAACATGGATCTACTCGAGAGGATAGAGATAGAGAAGGATCACGCTGCTCAGGCTCGTCAGCGTCAGGACCAGTTTATTGCAAAGCAAGAGCGCTACATCTCAAGGATCCACGCCACTATGGACGGACTGCAGGATCAGAACAACTATTTACATCTTGTGATAGAAAACATGGCAGAGGAGGAAGTGGCACCTATGGAAGTAATTGTGGACGACAGCGACAGCGACAGCGGAGAGTTATTCGACTAGATTAGCATTATATTAAAGTATCTGAATAAATTGTAACCGAGAAAAATATTATGTGTACCAACTTATTTTGAAACTTGCTATCAACTTATATTATTGCATGATTAAGAAAATTTGATAAGTATCTTATCTATAAAATGTTTTTTTATCTTTATAGGAACAACATGGACCTCCAAAACGTTATAAATGAACTTCAGAGTCAACTTCGAGAAAAGGAGTCAGAAATTAAGTCACTAAAAGAAAAAAATGATAAGCTCGAGAAAGATAACTACCAATTGGATGGAAATAATATATGTATAGGGGAAGACCTTCGGGAAGCCAGAGTTGAGGAAAAGAAATTACGCGATGATGTCAGACGATACGCTGCTTATCATCTAGAGTCGGAACGACAGCATGAGATCACCAAACAAGAACTGAAGAAGGCGCAAGATAGGATTCTTACGCTCCAAATCCGAAGTGATGGCCTTCTCAGTATTCAACATCGTCTTGAGGAAAAGATTGGAGAACAAGAAATCGATGAGAAAGTAAGCCAATCAACAATCCAAGAACTGCAAGACCAAGTGAACAACCTTGATCACCACAACACGCAACTGCAGAATTACATCGAGCATCTACAAAATGAGATGGTCAACATGGAAGAACTTATGGAGCAAATGGAAGAAAACCCAATGGAAGAAGAAGAAATTAACGAGGCAGTAGGAGACGGCGAAGTAGTAGATGAATAGGGAGAAAAGAACTTTAGAATTAAATTTTGATTGTATTGAGGATATTTGATTTAGTTGATTGTATGCAAATCTTTTCAATATTAATGAAATTATTTCTTTGATTAAATTGTGTGGCAAACAAATTAATAAAGAAAATACGTGTTTATAGGAGATGGCAGGCAGACCACCCCGAAACAACCGTAACGCTCGGGACGCCAACCAAAACGATAATCCACCACCACCGCCACCACCCGGTGTAAACCTCAGTCAAGAGGATATGATGGCAATAGCCACTATCGTCGCTGCAACATTACAAGGATTTGTGAATCCACTGGCCAATGCCATCCAACCACCTCAAGAACCTCAACCTCATGGAATCAAGTATCACTACGAATCTTTGAGGAGGAATCGAGTCCCAACTTTTGATGGGAACCCAGACCCTGAAGTCAGTCACAACTGGCTCAAGAACGTGGAGACACAACTACATTTGCTAGAAATACCGGAAGAGTTAAAAGTAGAAGTTGTAACCCCATTTTTGGAGGAACGAGCTAGGAAATGGTGGGAAACTGTGTCGCTACCTTTAGCAGAGGTAGAAGATATCACATGGCCAATTTTCAAGAGGGAATTCCTGAAACAATACTATCCGGCCGAGTTTCGTCTACAAAAGTTGAATGAGTTTGAGAATTTCAGACAGTCACCAGATATGACGATAATGGAGTACACGTCAAAATTCAACGATTTGGGAACTTACGTTCCGACAATCATGTCAGATGAGACGTTAAAAATGCACCGCTTCAAGAAGGGGCTCAACAGTCGAATTCAGTCGGCACTGGCAGTGTACAAACCAAGCAGCTTTGCAGACTTGATGGGCGCAGCAATGAGTGCAGAAACCGATATCAAGCGACGTGAAGAAGAGAACAAGAACAAGAGACCGATGAACAATCAACCCACACAGAATAATCTCAAGTTCAAGAAACCAAATTATTCAGAAGGATCATTCAAGGGAAATTCTGCCAGGACTGGTAACACCGTAGGAAAATGGTGTGATACATGTCGACAAAAACATGTTGGAGAATGTTATCGGAAGACAGGCGCTTGTTTCAAGTGCGGGAAGGTGGGCCATAGAATTAAAGACTGTCCGGACAACAAGGACAAAGGGTCGGGGCCCCACAAACAACAGGAAAACAAGACAAATGCACGGGTTTATGCCATAACCCAAGAGGAAGCCGATAATAGCAACGAAGTTGTGGCAGGTACCATCTTACTCAATAAAATGCCTGCATATGCTTTGTTTGATTGTGGTGCCACCCATTCGTTTGTGTCTAGAAGATATGCTAAGAAGCTTAAACTTGAGCATGATATTCTTAGTGAACCGTTAAGAGTAGCAACACCGGCTAGTAAAATAATCGAAACTCACAAAGTACATCGAAACTGTAAAATTTGTATCGGCAAACAAATTTTTGAAGTAGAATTGATTCAACTCAATATGGTGGAGTTTGACATCATTCTTGGAATGGACTGGTTAGCTAAAAACCATGCCATAGTAGACTGTCAGAAGAAAGAAATTAGACTTCAAACTCCAGCAAAGAGGGAGGTCGTATATCAAGGGAAATCCAAAGAAAGAAAATCTCTGCTATCTGCCTCGCAAGCCTGGAAGGCCATGAAGGGAGGAGAAGAAATTTATCTGGCAGTAATTACTGAAGCCAAAGAGGAAGAAGTTCCAAAGTTGGAAGATATTCCAATTGTTCAAGAATTTCCAGACGTTTTTCCCGAAGACTTACCAGGAGAGATACCCGATAGAGAAGTAGAATTTGAAATCAACTTGGTCCCTGGTGCTGCACCAATCTCTAAGGCACCATACCGCATGGCTCCAGCTGAATTGAAGGAATTAAAGGAGCAACTCCAAGAATTGCTGGACAAGAAGCAGATTCGTCCTAGTGCATCTCCTTGGGGAGCCCCAGTGCTTTTTGTAAAGAAAAAGGACGGAAGCATGAGACTATGTATCGACTACCGGGAGCTAAACAAGATCACCGTAAAGAATAAGTACCCACTCCCGAGAATAGATGATCTTTTCGATCAGCTAAAAGGAACTAAAGTTTTCTCAAAACTTGATCTCAGATCAGGTTACCATCAGTTAAAAGTCAAAGCAGAAGATATCCCTAAGACTGCTTTTAGGACAAGGTATGGGCACTACGAATTCACGGTAATGCCGTTTGGTCTAACCAATGCTCCTGCAGCATTCATGGATCTTATGAACCGAGTATTCAAACCGTATCTCGATAAGTTCGTGGTAGTGTTCATAGATGACATCTTGGTGTACTCACCAAGTGAGGAGGAACATAGTGAGCATCTGCGTCTTACTTTGCAAACATTACGAGAGAAAGAACTCTATGCCAAATTCAAGAAGTGTGAATTCTGGCTGAAAAGTGTGGCGTTCCTAGGTCATATAATCTCAGAACAAGGGGTGTCAGTAGACCCTAAGAAAGTAGAGGCAATTAAAGATTGGCCTCAACCTAAAACAGTGACAGAGATAAGGAGTTTTCTGGGATTAGCAGGCTATTATAGAAAATTTGTAGAAGGATTTTCGTCAATAGCTATTCCACTCACCAAACTTACTCAGAAGAATTCGAAATTCATTTGGACTGAAGATTGTGAAAAGAGTTTTGAAATTCTGAAGTCAAAACTCGCATCCACACCGGTACTAGTTCTCCCCGAGGATGGTAAGAATTTCACTGTGTACAGTGATGCTTCAAAGGGAGGGTTAGGGTGTGTGCTTATGCAGGAGGGTCAAGTAATTGCGTATGCCTCACGACAATTGAAACCATACGAGCAGAATTACCCCACTCATGATTTGGAGCTAGCCGCAGTAGTATTCGCGCTTAAAATCTGGAGGCACTATCTCTATGGAGTAAAATGCGAAGTTTTTACTGATCACCAGAGCCTTAAGTACATTTTCACTCAGAAGGAACTAAACATGAGGCAAAGAAGGTGGATGGAGCTTCTCAAAGATTACGATTTGGTAATCAGCTATCATCCGGGAAAAGCAAATAAAGTGGCAGATGCATTGAGTCGGAGGAACCCTGGAAAAGTGTGCTTATCGTCATTATCAGTGCAACCAAGTCTCCAAGAGACTGTCAAACTAAAACAAAGTCAAGATACCAACATCTTCAAAATAAAGGAACAAATTCAGGAAGGAAAGATTCCAGAATTTCAAATTGATAAAGATGGTATCCTTTGGATGAAAGGGCGATTATATGTGCCAAACATCGATGGAATTCGAGAAGAGGTGATGGCCGAAGCACATAAATCAAGATTTTCAGTGCACCCGGGAAGCACCAAAATGTACAGGGATTTGAAAAACAACTACTGGTGGAACGGGATGAAGAAAGACGTAGCGGTTTTTGTTGCAAAGTGTTTAGTCTGTCAACAAGTCAAGGCAGAACATCAGCGACCTGGAGGGCTTCTGCAGCCATTAGAAATACCCGAGTGGAAGTGGGATAATATATCCATGGACTTTGTAGTCGGGTTACCAAAATCAAGGCAGGGTCATGACGGAATCTGGGTAATCATTGACAGATTAACCAAGTCTGCCCATTTCTTGCCAGTACGGATGAATTATAACTTGGATAAGTTAGCTACTCTGTATATGGATAATATAGTAAGACTGCATGGGGTACCGGCAAGTATATTGTCCGATAGAGATCCAAGATTCGTGTCAAGATTTTGGAAAAGTTTTCAAAAGGCCATGGGAACCAAAGTTACACTCAGCACAGCCTATCATCCTCAGACTGATGGCCAAACTGAGAGGACAATCCAGACCCTTGAAGACATGTTGAGAGCATGTGCATTGGATTTTCAAGGAAATTGGAGTGAGCAGTTACCGTTAATAGAATTTGCCTACAACAATAGCTACCACAGTAGCATCGAAATGGCTCCGTACGAGGCACTGTATGGTCGAAAATGTAGATCGCCCTTATACTGGGATGAAGTCGGAGAAAAAGCTATCACCGGGCCAGAGCTCATTCAAATAACTGTCGATAAAGTAGCCATAATCAAAGAGAGACTCAAGGCAGCTCAGGATAGACAAAAGAGTTGGGCTGATTTGAAAAGAAGGCCTTTGGAACTAGAAATCGGAGGAAAAGCGTACGTCAAAGTTTCTCCCATGAAAGGAGTGGTTCGGTTCAGCAAATCCGGCAAGTTGAACCCAAGATATGTGGGACCGTTCGAAATACTGGATAAAGTGGGAACATTGGCTTATCGATTGGCGTTACCGCCTGAGATGTCCAGAATACATAACGTTTTCCACATCTCACAACTACGAAAATATGTCCCGGACCCGAACCATGTACTTAAAGTTACGCCTCTAATGATCGAAGGTAATCTGAACGAAGAACTCAAATATGAAGAAGTCCCTATCCGAATAGTGGACACTAGAGACCAAGTATTGCGACACCGGACCATTCCCTATGTCAAGGTACAATGGTCAAATCATACCGAAAGAGAGGCAACGTGGGAACTTGAAGAGAAGATGCGGTCGCAATACCCTCATCTATTTTAATGATCAAGCTAATGCAAGTTTCGAGGACGAAACTTTCAATAAGGAGGGAGGGATGTGAGAACCCGGAAATTTCGACCAAAGCAAATCAAGTAAGTAATACGAACTTGAAGTTTAACTCAAACTAAGCTCGGAAATTTTCATTCCAAATAGATAACTTGAATGTTAACTAGGATTTTCATTAAATTTAACTCGAGGAAGCAACTTCAAAGCTCGAGGATTAGCTCAACCGGAGTCCAAGCTACAAGTAATGGCAATCATCGAAGAGTTTTCACGGGAAGAGTAAAACCTCAGCTCGAGGATGCAATCTTCCAGCTCGAAGAAGCTCAACCAAGCTTGTCCTAACAAGACCACAAATGGAGCTAAAAGATAAGCTAAAGTTTTGGACAAGATAATGGTGCAAGAAATAACCTTTGAAGAAATCCATGGAAAAGCTAAGGGATGAGCTAAGAGATCAAGACACAATAATGATGCAAGAGATGGCTTTTGGTGCTTGGTATGGAGCTTGAGAATTTACTAGTCTTTGACCACCTTAATGATCACAATTAATCCATTTCTTGGAGACCAAGTGGTCGACCAAATGGTATGCCAAGGGGCAAAGTGTGGCCTATAAATACTACCCCAAAATTGATGGAAAGGTGCTTCAAAAACCAAGCAAGGTTTCGGCTTTCCCCTTCCCCCTTACTCTCTCAAATTTCGGTCAAGCAAGCAAGGAGAAAAGGAAGGGATTTCGTGCAGTGCAGTTATTAAAAAGAATCACGTCGAAGTTCTGCCAAAGCGAAGACAGTAATTGTAGGAGTTACGCCGAAGTGCTGCCAAAAGTCCGAGAAGCAAGTTCGCGCCAAAGTTGGTGATTTCGAATCAACCTTCAACTACTGTAAGTGGGCTTTTGACTAAGTATTTTGTTGTATTTTTAAATCTTGCATATGAATGACACGACTTATTATTATGTGTGTCCAAATTTTCGAAAAACCTTATGTGTTATTTTTGAATATTCGATCGATTATGTGTTTCCTTTTATTATTCGAATTCTTTGATTCCGCTGTGTCTATCTGCAATTCTGTTAAGTTCTGTTCAACTTTGAAAATCTGAAACTCCGATAAATTCCGTCTGGAAAAGTCTGAATTCTGTTTGCACTGTTACGAGTCAATTTGAAATGGAACGAGAATTGTAGTTCTGTTCGGCCCCCATTGGTGGGTATAAAACCATGTTCTGTTCGGCCCCCATTGGTGGGTATAAAACCATGTTCTGGCCTCACCCCTTAGAGGACTAACATATTGGGGACAATTTGACCATGGAAATGAGATGAGTAACAGTGTTCTGTTTGTTCTGATATGTTCTGTTCCGAATTGAAAGGATATGTATTGCTTCTGTTTTGCTCTTAATCATTTGATAAGTTATGTCTCTTATTCGATTCGTTTCCGTTGTGCCAAGTTAAGAATATTAGTTTTGAAAGTATGTTAAAGAAATGTTTTAAGGAATTAAGTTCTATATGTATCTTTGGAATCGATCGACCCCCACTTGCTGAGTGTTTCCCAAAACACTCACCCCTTACAAATTTCAGATAAGAATGAGGAGCAACTGAATGAGGAAGAGCAAGATGCTTTCTGGGGTTGGTGAATCAGAGATCAAGATCAGAATTCAACATTTTACTTTTCTTTCGTTTCCGCTATTAGAAACTCTGATGTATTTTATTCCTTTGTCAGTGTAAGACAATATTTCATTTATGAAAAAGACTGGTTTGATTCGATACGAGGCTTTATTGTTTTCAATTTAATTGTTAAACAATGCCGGATGTCACCGATGCTTCGGACTCGGGGCGTGACAGGCAGGATCTGGGTCACGACAGAGATGAGCGATGGACATAGCGTGGTGATCACGGGCCTAGCAGATGGACTAGTAGAGTTACTTTTATCTTGTATTGTATTTCACTACTAGTTTACAGAGGATGGACTAAAACAAGAAATGTTATATCCTATGTTTGTATATTATGCCGATGTAATAAAATAGATATATGTTTTATGCTTAATTAGTAACATTTGATTGAATGTTAAAAAGCGAAAATTTGACCCACTTTTTATATTATTGATCCATTTAATCCCAAGATAAAGAATTAGAGCCCGGGTCCCCACAACAGGTGGTATCAGAGCGATAGTTCCTTTAAAGTAAGATAAGATAGAATGAGCGGGGTAGATCGAGTCTTTTCCTTGCCTTATGATGTGCTAGCATGATTTAATGCTTTCCTTATTGTGTGCATGTTATTTGATTTGATTATAACATGTGATTAACTGAATCAGAACTGATTCTAGATCAGAGGTAACTGACTAGAGGATGGCTGAGACAGTTGTATATTTTGTATACTAATCCTTTGGATTATTAGATATGCCTCCTAGAAGAGCAGCCGTACCTGTACGACCAGCAGCGCCAGAACAGGGGAGCACATCCGGAGATCCTATGGATGTTACAGCGACCCCTATGGAGACGTTGCTGAAGCGATTCCAATCCTTTCGACCTCCCACATTAAAAGGTACCGAGAATGCCATCGAGTGCGAAAGTTGGCTTGAGGACATTGAAATGTTATTCGACTCTTTGGAGTATAGTGACGAGAAGAGAATAAAGCTAATTGGCCATCAATTGCAAGATATAGCCAAGAATTGGTGGTTGAACATTAGGAGAGCTTTAGAGCAGCGGGGTACCGAGATTACTTGGAAGGAATTCAAGACGGAGTTCTATCTGCGTTTCTTTCCCATATCCTACCGTAAAGATAAAGGCGCTGAATTTGCCAACCTGAGGCAAGGGCCACTGAACATTGAGGAATACGTTGCCAAATTCTCTTTTTTGCTTCGTTTTGCACCCCATGTTTCAGGTAGTGACGAGGCGGTGGCGGACCAATTCATAAATGGCTTGAACCCGGACATCTTTACCTTGGTAAACACGGGAAGACCTAATAACTTTGCGGATGCATTGAATCGAGCCAAGGGTGCAGAAGCAGGATTGTTGAGGCAGCGGAGTGCTCCTTATGTTGCTCCGATACCGAGACCACCAGCATCTACCATTCCACCCCCTCCAAGATTTGATAGTGGCGGTAGTAGCAGTGGCAGAAAGGAACAGCTGAAGGCGAAGGGGAAACAGTTTAAGCGACCTGGAAGCAGTTCGTCGAGCTCCAGCGGATCAAGACAGACTGGTTTTGATCAAAGTTCAAGGACTTCAGGTGTCTACTGCAATTCTTGTGGAGGAAAGCATGCGACTGAACAGTGCCAGGGAGTTACAGGCCGATGCAACATTTGTAGGCAACCGGGGCATTTTGCCAAAGTCTGTCCTCAGAGGAGTGTATAGCAAGGCCAGAGTGGAAGAGCATCCGGTTCCGTACCTCAGTTTGAGCGGCAGGCATCATCAGTTCACTCTTTTCAGCCTCCAACGGCACCAACTCAATCCAGAGGCCGAGGTAGTCAGACTGTGACTCAACCTCCGAGGCAACAGGCCCAAGTGTTTGCATTGACCGAAGAGCAAGCACAAGATGCACCAGATGATGTGATAGCAGGTAACTGCTCTCTTTATGGTTATCCTGCTTATATCTTGATAGATACAGGTGCATCGCATACATTCATTGCCTGTTGAGTCTTTGCTAGATGTTGTGTCTATTAATTCTCCGTTGGGAAGTGGATTGATATCTGTAACTACGGTTAGACATTGCATTCTACAGTTTGAGGGGCATGAGATTGACCTAGATTGTATAGTGTTGGGTCTAGCTGATTTTGATTGTATAGTCGGTATTGACATGCTAACAAAGTACAGAGCCACCGTGGATTGTTTCCACAAGATTGTCAGATTCAGACCCGAGATGACAGACGAGTGGAAATTCTACGGGAAGGGTTCCAGATCTCGGATTCTCTTGATTTCGGCTCTTACTATGAACAGATTGTTACAAAAAGGAGCAGATGGTTTCTTTATTTATGCTGTAGATATGCAGAAGTCGAGCCCGACGTTGGCAGATATACCAGTAGTGCGGGAATTTCCAGATATTTTTCCAGATAAGATCCCAGGATTACCTCCGGTTTGAGAGGTAGATTTTAGCATTGAACTTGTACCAGGTACCGTCCCTATTTCGAGAGATCCGTATAGGATGGCACCCATCGAACTAAAAGAATTGAAAGCACAATTAGAAGATCTTCTGGCCAAGGGATATATCAGACCTAGTGTATCTCCTTGGGGCGCTCCGGTGCTGTTTGTGCGGAAGAAAGATGGTTCGATGCGATTGTGTATAGACTACCGGCAACTGAACAAGGCAACGATCAAGAATAAATATCCTTTGCCTAGGATTGATGATTTATTTGATCAGTTGCAGGGATCTTCTGTGTATTCTAAGATTGATTTGCGATCCGGGTATCATCAGCTCAGAGTTCGAGATATAGACATACCAAAGACAGCATTTCGAACTAGGTATGGACATTACGAATTTATTGTCATGCCTTTTGGTTTAACCAATGCTCCTGCGGTATTTATGGGCTTGATGAACCAAGTGTTTCATAGATATTTGGATGAATTTGTCATTGTTTTCATCGATGATATTTTGGTGTATTCGAAGAACAGAAATGAGCTTGCAGAGCATCTCAGAATTGTTTTGCAGACATTGAGAAATGAGCAACTGTATGCGAAATTGTCAAAGTGTGAGTTTTGGCTGAACCGAGTTGTATTCTTGGGGCATATCATTTCTAGAGATGGTATTTCTGTTGATCCAAGTAAAGTGGAAGCTGTGATCAGTTGGTCGAGACCGACTTCTGTACCAGAAATACGCAGTTTCATGGGCTTAGCTGGATACTACAGAAGATTTATCAAAGATTTCTCCAGTATTGCAAAGCCAATAACTCAATTGACGCAAAAGAATGCACCATTTGTTTGGTCAGAGGAGTGTGAGTCTAGTTTTGTTGAATTGAAGAAAAGACTGACTAGTGCTCCAGTACTGACGATACCTTCAAGTACGGTTGATTTCGTTGTATATTGTGATGCTTCTCATAGAGGTTTGGGATGTGTTCTTATGCAGCGAGGCCATGTGATCGCATACGCCTCGAGACAATTGAAGCCACATGAGGTACGATACCCCATTCATGATCTGGAATTGGCGGCTATCGTATTTGCGTTAAAGATTTGGCGTCATTATCTCTACGGCGAGAAATTTGAAATCTTCTCCGATCACAAAAGCCTGAAGTACCTATTTTCTCAATCAGAGCTGAACATGAGGCAGCGTAGATGGCTTGATCTACTGAAAGATTTTGATTGTGAAATCAAATACTATCCAGGAAAGTCAAATGCAGCAGCAGATGCCTTGAGTCGAAAGGTATGTGCCTTGTCCTTATTGACGATAGGTGTTAACAAGTTAGTTGAAAATTGCTGTTTCTCCGGATTAGTATTTGATACAGATAAGAAGCCACTACGACTTGCTGCTATTCAAGTTGAGCCCAATTTGATTATGAGATTCAAAGAAGCACAAAGAACTGATCAGAATGTGCAGAAATCAATCCAAATGGTCAGATCAGGGCATGTATCAGAATATCAGGTACGAGATCATGTGTTGTACGTGAATAACCGTCTAGTTGTGCCAGATATTGCAGACTTGAGACAGCAGATTCTGACAGAGGCACATTGTAGTCGGTTCAGCATTCATCCTGGTGGCAGAAAGATGTATAATGACTTGAAAACACAATTCTGGTGGAAACAGATGAAGTCAGACATCGCAGAATATGTGTCTAAGTGTGTGAACTGCCAACAGGTAAAAGCGGAAAGAAAGAAGCCGGGAGGGTTACTTCAGAGTTTATCTATTCCAGAATGGAAATGGGACCACATTTCCATGGATTTCGTGACGAAGTTTCCTCGATCATCCAGAGGCTGCGATGCGATTTGGGTCATTATTGACAGGTTGACCAAATCTGCTTGTTTCATTCCATACAGAATAAATCTCAGCAAGTGGAACTCTTACATAGCAATGATACATAGTATACACTGTAAAACATGGCTTTTAAATCATAAATACCATCGACTCTGAAACATGAATAACGTAGCAATAACTGTAGCAATAGCAATGGCAATAGATAGCAAAACGATGGTATTTCTCTTTTCTCTGGTTGGATTGATATCAATAGTATCTGTGACTGTGGTTGCCAATATCCCATCGATATAAATCGATAACTGTGAGGGGATAAAAGCCTTTGGTCGATGATCATCTAATTGCATGCAATGCTATGGCTATGATTAATCAATCCAATAAAACATTTGAATTCTCAATAGCATTTAAGGCCGTCGTTTCGCAATCTCATAATATCTCTTGTATTCCCTTTATAACAATGGTGAGACATCAATGCCTCCAATAGATAATCAATGAAATCAATACATAACAATGGATCAATGGAAGGGAATAACACTTTGAAACCTTTAAAACACAATACATATAATATCATGTGAGCAAAAAGGATGAAATTCCACTTACAAACCAATAGAACACCTCCAACTATACTCTTGGTACACCACCTACAACAATAATCCATAAATAACACCAATATCAAGACTAAATCCAAGAGTCCATGCTAAATAATCCATAGAACCATCAAAACATCAAATCCAAAATAACCCTTAACTCGAAACCTCATTAGAATCGCACCAAAAACTTACCTAAGCTTCCTTATACCACGGAGAACGATGATCTCAAGTCGGAAATCCAAATAACTCCAAGAATCAAAGGTAGGAAGCTAAAGAAATGGATGAAAACCCTTGCCAATGGAGAGAAAATCGGTAAAGAAGAGAAGGAATAGGATAAGGTATGGCCAACAACTCCCAAAAAGTGACTTAAAAACTCGCCCATACTTACACCGCGGGTGCGCCAACACAAGCACCGCGGGTGCGCTAAGCTCACGGCAACCAAAATAAATCCCATGCACGAACACCGCGGGTGCGGTGCTACAATTACCGCGGGTGCGGTCTCACCGCGGGTGCGGTCCTTGCACTGCCGCGGGTGCGGTGATGCCACGGCCCTCCAAAACCAAAATCATGAATAGTACACCGCGGGGGCACTCATCTAAGAGCGCGGGTGCACTCTACTCACGGCAATGAACAGTAACAAAACAACTAAAAAATCGATTCGAAACGCTGAAACGAACAATCAACACCAACTAACACCTCAAATAAATAATAACCAATAATACTATAGCCCAAAACACAACTATAATCATCTAATCACATAACCCAATTAACACAATAAAGCTTAAACCGTACCGTACACCGGGCTCGGCTATTACATTGCATAGGACTAAGAAGGGAGGGATTCTATTTTTGTTGTTGTGGATAGATTCTCTAAGATGGCACATGTGGGGACCCGGACGCTAATCATCTTTTAAATCATCATTGGGACTAATTAATCAATTATAGTAAATAGGGTCTAAATTTTTTTTTTAACTGCGGAAGGTAATGGAATCAAACTCCTATACAGATCAGTATAAAAGTATAAATCTGACAAAATATACAATCATACATACTCAGGTTCAACAACTACTATCAAGTGTTTAAACCCTAGCTCTAGTCCAAGTCCGGTATCACCACTCTAATCTCGATATGTCTTCATCTCTGTAACCCTGAACCTGTCCCACCTGTTGCCATGCACACATACAAACAAGACAACAGCCGGATAACTCCGGTGAGATATAAATATCCCAGTATAAACAATGTATTAAATGCAATCATATAAAACATATATAAAAGCATAAACAAACATCAAAACATGTATCTAATCTGACTACATGAATTAATGACTCGTGATCTAATCTTATCTTATCTCAAATCTAGGGATCCCAATCTAATTTAGACTTTGGTATTCTGTATCGAATGTGTCTGAGATAGACGTCGATCTACATCTGAAGCTCGTCGATACACCGTAAGTCTAGAGTCTTATCGGTTCTGAGAAAGACTCGGCGGTTCTGCCCTAGCTAGGCTGTCAGCCCTAGACTCGGACTCTGACCCTGTTCTAAGTCAATACATTAACATATCAATCTGATAATCTGCAAATATCAATGCAATAAAATAAAGTATGTGATTTAGGGAAACTCAAGTCAAACCTAACTCGAGTTGTGCAATCCCGAATCAACATTTATTTATACCTTTCTTTCGTCGGTTTCTGGCTCAGTCGAAGTTCTGAACTCACAGCCTGTCTGGTAATGACAATATCAATAATCTCATGTCAATATACCTTTCAAATCAATAACAATCTGATCAATCTGGATTTAATTCAAAATCAACGGCATAACGGTACAATTCCAGTATCTCCGTCAGTACAATATCCTCATATCACAGTTACCATCCATAACCCATATCCAATATCATCCGTAATCCAATCACAATTCAAATTTGTCTGGTATAAATCAATATACCCTAAAAATTCATAACAATTCTATAATCAGTCCGTTTCTTAATCTGACTTCGATTCTACGCTGTCTAACATGTCAAGAACAACATATATGATGTGTATTCAATTCTAACAACATCATAATTCCAAAACATGTCAAAACGTAGTAAAACTTACGTCCAGTTGTAGTCTGCGTTGCAAGGAGCACGGTACCGAAGTCGGATTTAAATTCTAACGGACGGATTTCTCACAAATCGAATTCTAAATTCAAAGATCAAAAGTTTCTCTCGATTTTCGATTTTCTTTCTTCTGAGTACGGTTTGCATGTATATATATATATATATATATATATATATATATATATATATATATACCAACGTACATGAAAACGCCAAATGTCGATTTTTCCTTCTGCATGTCTCGCGCATATGCGCGACACTACCGGCGCATATGCGCGAGACCTACTGGTCATCGCACATCACTCCTCGGCAGGCTCGCGCATGTGCGCGAATTCCTCGGCGCATGTGCCCCAACTCCTCTGGATGCTGCGCGCATGTGCGCGACTTACTCGGCGCATGTGCGCCAACCTTCCTGGAGTCCTCGCGCATGTGCGGGCATATCATCGCGCCTGTGCGCCAATACTACTGTCTTGGCACCTTATCAATTCACACGCGATCTCATTTTGTGTCTCGGTTAACTCTTTCATAATCGTCTCGATTAAAATCTATAATCGTAATTTAACACGACATAAAATCTCGGGCATTACAGCACATTTTATAGCTTGTCATAAAACGGATGATGCTTCAGACATTGCGGACTTGTTCTTTAGAGAAGTCGTTAGGTTGCATGGAAAGCCTAGGACTATTGTTTCTGGTCGCGATGTTAAATTCTTGAGTTACTTTTGGAAGACTTTATGTGCTAAACTTGGCACAAAATTGTTGTTTTCTACTACTTGTCATCCTCAAACGGATGGACAAACTGAAGTTGTCAATATAACTTTGGGAACACCTTTGCGTGCTATTCTTAAAAAGAACTTGGATTGACATTTCTATGGACTTTATTTTGGGGTTGCCTAGGACTAAGAAGGGGAGGGATTCTATTTTTGTTGTTGTGGATAGATTCTCTAAGATGGTACATTTTATAGCTTGTCATAAAACCGATGATGCTTCAAACATTGCGGACTTGTTCTTTAGAGAAGTCGCTAGGTTGCATGGCATGCCTAAGACTATTGTTTCTGGTCGCGATGTTAAATTCTTGAGTTACTTTTGGAATACTTTATGGGCTAAACTTGGCACAAAATTGTTGTTTTCTACTACTTGTCATCCTCAAACGGATGGACAAACTGAAGTTGTCAATAAAAATTGGGAACACTTTTGCGTGCAATTCTTAAAAAGAACTTGGATTGACATTTCTATGGACTTTATTTTGGGGTTGCCTAGGACTAAGAAGGGAAGGGATTCTATTTTTGTTGTTGTGGATAGATTTTCTAAGATGGCACATTTTATAGCTTGTCATAAAACCCATGATGCTTCAAACATTGCGGATTTGTTCTTTAGAGAAGTCGTTAGGTTGCATGGCATCCCTAGGACTACTGTTTCTGGTCGCGATGTTAAATTCTTGAGTTACTTTTGGAATACTTTATGGGCTAAACTTGGCACAAAATTGTTGTTTTCTACTACTTGTCATCCTCAAACGGATGGACAAACTGAAGTTGTCAATAGAACTTTGGGAACACTTTTGCGTGCTATTCTTAAAAAGAACTTGGATTGACATTTCTATGGACTTTATTTTGGGGTTGCCTAGGACTAAGAATTGGAGGGATTCTATATTTGTTGTTGTGGATAGATTCTCTAAGATGGCATATTTTATAGCTTGTCATAAAACCAATGATGCTTCAAACATTGCGGATTTGTTCTTTAGAGAAGTCGTTAGGTTGCATGGCATGCCTAGGACTATTGTTTTCTGGTCGCGACGTTAAATTATTGAGTTACTTTTGGAAGACTTTATGTGCTAAACTTGCAACAAAATTGTTGTTTTCTACTACTTGTCATCCTCAAACGGATGGACAAACTGAAGTTGGCAATAGAACTTTGGGAACACATTTGCGTGCTATTCTTAAAAAGAACTTTAATTGACATTTCTATGGACTTTATTTTGGGGTTGCATAGGACTAAGAAGGGGAGGGATTCTATTTTTGTTGTTGTGGATAGATTCTCTAAGATGGCACATTTTATAGCTTGTCATAAAACCCATGATGCTTCAAACATTGCGGATTTGTTCTTTAGAGAAGTCGTTAGGTTGCATGGCATCCCTAGGACTATTGTTTCTGGTCGCGATGTTAAATTCTTGAGTTACTTTTGGAATACTTTATGGGCTAAACTTGGCACAAAATTGTTGTTTTCTACTACTTGTCATGCTCAAACGGATGGACAAACTGAAGTTGTCAATAGAACTTTGGGAACACTTTTGCGTGCTATTCTTAAAAAGAACTTTGATTGACATTTCTATGGACTTTATTTTGGGGTTGCCTAGGACTAAGAAGGGGAGGGATTCTATTTTTGTTGTTGTGGATAGATTCTCTAAGATGGTACATTTTATAGCTTGTCCTAAAACCCATGATGCTTCAAACATTGCGGATTTGTTCTTTAGAGAAGTCGTTAGGTTGCATGGCATGCCTAGGACTATTGTTTATGGTCGCGATGTTAAATTCTTGATTTACTTTTGGAATACTTTATGGGCTAAACTTGGCAAAAAATTGTTGTTTTCTACTATTTGTCATGCTCAAACGGATGGACAAACTAAAGTTGTCAATAGAACTTTGGGAACACTTTTGCGTGCTATTCTTAAAAAGAACCTGGATTGACATTTCTATGGACTTTATTTTGGGGTTGCATAGGACTAAGAAGGGGAGGGATTCTATTTTTGTTGTTGTGGATAGATTTTCTAAGATGGCACATTTTATAGTTTGTCATAAAACCGATGATACTTCAAACATAGCGGATTTGTTATTTAGAGAAGTCGTTAGGTTGCATGGAAAGCCTAGGACTATTGTTTTTGGTCGCGATGTTAAATTCTTGAGTTACTTTTGGAATACTTTATGGGCTAAACTTGGCACAAAATCGTTGTTTTCTACTACTTGTCATCCTCAAACGGATGGACAAACTGAAGTTGTCAATAGAACTTTGGGAACACTTTTGCGTGCTATTCTTAAAAAGAACTTGCATTGACGTTTCTATAACTTTATTTTGGGGTTGTATAGGACTAAGAAGGGGAGGGATTCTATTTTTGTTGTTGTGGATAGATTTTCTAAGATGACACATTTTATAGTTTGTCATAAAACCGATGATGCTTCAAACATAGCGGATTTGTTATTTAGAGAAGTCGTTAGGTTGCATGGAAAGCCTAGGACTATTGTTTCTGGTCGCGATGTTAAATTCTTGAGTTACTTTTGGAATACTTTATGGGCTAAACTTGGCACAAAATTATTGTTTTCTACTACTTGTCATCCTCAAACGGATGGACAAACTGAAGTTGTCAATAGAACTTTGGGAACACTTTTGCGTGCTATTCTTAAAAAGAACTTGGATTGACATTTCTATGGACTTTATTTTGGGGTTGCCTAGGACTAAGAAGTGGAGGGATTCTATTTTTGTTGTTGTGGATAGATTCTCTAAGATGGTACATTTTATAGCTTGTCATAAAACCCATGATGCTTCAAACATTGCGGATTTGTTCTTTAGAGAAGTCGTTAGGTTGCATGGCATGCCTAGGACTATTGTTTATGGTCGCGATGTTAAATTCTTGATTTACTTTTGGAAACTTAATGGGCTAAACTTGGCACAAAATTGTTGTTTTCTACTACTTGTCATGCTCAAACGGATGGACAAACTGAAGTTGTCAATAGAACTTTGGGAACACTTTTGCGTGCTATTCTTAAAAAGAACTTGGATTGACATTTCTATGGACTTTATTTTGGGGTTGCCTAGGACTAAGAATGGGAGGGATTCTATTTTTGTTGTTGTGTATAGATTCTCTAAGATGGCACATTTTATAGCTTGTCATAAAACCCATGATGCTTCAAACATTGCGGATTTGTTCTTTAGAGAAGTCGTTAGGTTGCATGGCATGCCTAGGACTATTGTTTTCTGGTCGCGACGTTAAATTATTGAACGTATTTGTGAGAAGTGCATAACTTGTAGACAAGCTAAGTCTAGGACACTACCACACGGATTATATACACCACTTCCCGTCCCTAGTGAACCTTGGGTGGATATCTCTATGGACTTTGTTTTGGGGTTACCTAGGACAAAGAAGGGGAGAGACTCTATATTTGTTGTTGTGGATAGGTTTTCGAAAATGGCACACTTTATTGCTTGTCACAAGACTGATGATGCATCTAACATTGCGGACCTATTCTTTAGAGAAGTCGTTAGGCTGCATGGCATGCCTAGGACCATTGTGTCGGACCGTGATGTTAAATTCCTAAGTTACTTTTGGAAAACACTGTGGGCTAAACTTGGCACTAAATTACTGTTTTCTACGACCTGTCATCCTCAAACTGATGGTCAAACTGAGGTAGTTAATAGGACGTTAGTACTTTATTACGTGCTATTCTCAAGAAGAACTTAAAGAATTGGGAAAATTGCTTGCCATTTGTTGAATTTGCTTATAATCGTTGTGTGCACTCTACTACTAGCTATTCACCATTTGAGATTGTATATGGTTTCAATCCTTTGACTCCGTTGGATTTGATGTCTTTACCTGTGAGTGAAAGGTTAAACTTAGACGGCAAAAAGAAGGCTGAATTCGTTAGGAGTTTGCATGAGAAGGTAAAAGCCAATATTGAGAAGCGAAATGAGCAATATGCTAAGCAAGCCAACAAATGGAAAAAGAAGGTGGTATTCGAGAAGGGCGATTGGGTGTGGCTACACTTGAGGAAGGAGAGGTTTCCGGAGAAGCGACGCTCAAAGCTACTACCTAGGGGCGATGGACCATTCCAAGTTCTAGAGAGGATCAATGACAATGCCTACAAACTCGACTTGCCAGGTGAGTATAATGTTAGCTCTACTTTTAATGTTAGTGACTTGTCGTTGTTTGATGTAGGTGACGAGCAAGATTTGAGGACAAATCCTTCTCAAGAAGGGGAGGATGATGCGAACGTGGACGTCCCAAGGAAAGCATGGGATCCTTTGCAGTTGCCGGAGGGACCAATCACGAGGGGTCGACTAAAGAGATTCAAGGAGGCGCTACAAGGAGTCATGAGCAAGCCGGAAGAGGTCGTGATGCATGGGAGTACGTTTGGAGGCCAACGGAAAGTCATTCGAGCATTGAGGTTGCTGACCGAGTCTGGACGGACCTGTACACGGACCTACACACGGGGTCCGTGTCCTTTACAAGCTGGGATGAGTTTTTACAGTGGCTCCACGGACCTGGAGACGGACCCAGGCACGGGGTCCGTGCCCTTTGTTATTGGCGAAGACAGTGCCTACACGGACCCGCACACGGAGGCGAGCACGGGGTCCGTGTCCCTTGTTTCCGACTGAAGAGTTTTACAGTATGTACACGGACCCTGACACGGAGGTCTACACGGGGTCCGTGTCCTATGTTTTCTGCGCGGATTTGTTTCCTTTTCTAGAGTTTTATTATTTTGGGAGACTAGATTTCTTGATATCTTTTGATACATAGACTATGTTGGACGAATTTTTACACACAATACAGATATTATTTTGAGTTTATCAAACTTGTGAGAATTTTCTCTCAACTTTTCAAAGCTTTTAGCTTTGTCAAATCAAATCAAACTTATCAAAGTTTTTAACTTTGTGGCGTTTGTCGGTCGTTGCTTGTGCGGATTGTCGTAGGCGAAGTTCTTCGAAGGTTCGTATAGTTTTCGATTGTTTATCCTCGTGTTTATTTGTTGCTAAACTCTTGCTAGTTTAGAGGTGAATATCACACAATACTTGAATCAAAAGATCGGGAAAACACACGGATCTTAACATCGTAATTGAATAGAGGGTGCGATTTATTTTTAATCGTGTTTGCTATTTATTCGTGTCAAGATTCACATCATTTGGTATCAGATCTTTAGGTTTATTGAATTCAAGTAAATTATCTTGTTCTTAAATTGCAGATCTGTATTATCTATTCGTTTATTTTCAGATCTGTTTTGTTATATCGTTCTTCGTAATTTTTTCGTGAATCTGTGATTCTCGAAATTTGTTGGTGACTTTTTTTTTGGGATTTTCGAGTAGTACTCAAGCCAAAAAAAAAAAAAAAAAGAGTACAAAAATTCTGAAAATTCACCATTATTTCATTTTGATATCTTGTTCTATTTTCTTTAGAGAGTCATATTTAATTGTCTCTCACAGTCAAAAAAAAAAAAAATTCATATTCGAATTTCTTGTCTACACAGTCCAAGTGAGTCGGTCGCATTTGTTCACAATTTTGAACCTTGATTGTTTGATATCCCAAATACAAAGCTTGAGCACACTTTTGAGAGTACTATCAAATTCGAGTGGAAACATTTGAGTGTGAGTGTTATTTCTTTGGAGTGACTAGTGAGTATTTGTTGTGAGCAAAAAAAATAAGAGAGGAGAGACGAGTGAATTTCTTTGGAGTGACCGGTGAGCTTTTGGGTGAGGAGTTATTTGTTTTCTACTAACATTTTCTTGCAGGTACAATTCTAAGAATTAGATGGAGAAGGAGGTAGGAGATAATTCAAACCCGGGGTCATCTAAGTTCCCACTGGAGGCGTTGTTTGGGGATTTTAGTAGGATGATGACGACCCAAATGGAGTCGTTGCATGAGAGGTTGGGTAAACTTGAGGTTAGTGTTAGTGGGGGTAAACCTAAGCCTAGGGATTTGGGTAGAGATGACGAGGAGTATGATCTAGGAGGAGGCGATGAGAGTCAAAATGAGAATTGGGGTAGGAATGGAAGAGATAGAGGATTTGGTAGAGGAAGAAGGGAGGCCATGCGGGGTAGGTATGAGGAGACTAGGGAAGATGGTCACATGGGTAGTATTAAGATGAAAATCCCGTCATTCCATGGGAAATCTGACCCGCAGGCGTACCTAGAATGGGAAAAGAGGGTAGAGTTCGTATTTGAATGTCACCACTACTCCGAACAAAAGAAGGTGAGGTTGGCGGTGGTTGAGTTCTTAGACTATGCTCTCATTTGGTGGGATCAATTAGTGACCACTAAAAGAAAGTATAATGAGAGACCCATTGAATCTTGGGATGAAATGAAGAGTGTAATGAGGAAGAGGTTTGTACCTAACCACTATTATAGAGAGATGTTTAAGAGGTTACAAACTTTGAGGCAAGGATTGAAGAGTGTTGAGGACTACTATAAGGAGATGGAAGTACTCATGATTAGGGCAAATACTGAGGAGGTTAATGAAGCAACTATGGCTCGTTTTCTTTGTGGTTTGAACAGGGAGATCCAAGATCAAGTGGAGCTTCGGCACTACTTAGAGCTAGACGAGATGGTGCAAATGGCCATTAAAGTGGAGCAACAACTCAAGAGGCGAGGAGTTGGCCGCACCAATCAAACCGGAGGTGCATCTTCTTCTTGGCGCCCAAATGCGGCCAAGCGAGATGATAGCAAAGTGGTGACCAAGCCTAAGTTTGAACCAAAACAAGAGGCACCTAGGCATGGAGTACAAGGTAAATATGAAATTCCTACTACTCGTTCTAGAGATACAAAATGTTTTAGATGTCAAGGGTTGGGCCATATTGCTAGTGAGTGTCCTAATAAGAGAGTCATGTTTTTGAATGATTATGGTGAATATGAGTCTCAAAGTGAGGGGGATGGCGAGGGTAGTGATGATGATATGCCGGAGTTGGAGGATCCCGATGAGGGATATGGGGCGGTTGTAGGAGAAGCTCTAGTGACTAGGCGAATCATGAGTGCCCAAGTCAAAGATGAGGAGATTAACCAAAGGGAGAACTTGTTTCACACTAGATGTTTTGTGAGTGGTAAGGTGTGCAATGTCATCATAGATGGGGGAAGTTGCACCAATGTGGCTAGCATTGAGATGGTTGAGAAATTGGGATTGCCTACAATAAAACATCCTCAACCATATAAGCTTCAATGGTTGAACGATTGTGCGGAGGTGAGAGTGAATAGGCAAGTTCTAGTGTCCTTTTCAATTGGGAAGTATGTGGATGAGGTTTTGTGTGACATGGTAGCTATGCATGCTTGTCATATATTGTTGGGTAGGCCATGGCAATTTGATAGGCGAGTGACTCACGATGGGTTCAAAAATAAGTACTCGTTTGTCTTGAAAAAAGAAACTGTTGTCTTACTTCCATTGTCCCCAAAGCAAGTATTGGAGGACCACTTGAAAAAAAAGAAGAGAGATGAGGCCGAAAAAAAGAGTGAATTAAAAAGTGAGATGGCCTCTGAAAATAAAATTGAAGTGGCTGAAAAAAGAGAGTTGAAAAGAGTGAGATAGCCACACAAACAAAAAAAGAGAGGAAAGAAATTGAGGGGAAAGAAAAGGAGAGGAAAGAGGCCAAAAAGAATTCTTATATGGCCCAAAAGGGTGAGATAAAACACTTGTTGCACACACATGAACCACTTGTGTTAATTATTTACAAGGAGATCCTCCTTAACACAAGTGATATAGCCGGATCCCTTCCGAGCATTGTTGTTTCACTATTGCAGGAATTTGACGATGTATTTCCGGAAGAGCTACCTCAAGGCTTACCACCATTGAGAGGAATTGAGCACCAAATTGATTTGGTGCCAGGGAGTGCCTTGCCGAACCGCCCAGCTTATAGGAGCAATCCGGAGGAGACTAAGGAGCTACAAAGGCAGGTAAGTGAGTTATTAGATAAAGGTTATGTGCGTGAGTCCATGTCACCTTGTGCGGTGCCTGTTTTGCTAGTCCCTAAGAAAGATGGCTCATGGCGTATGTGTGTCGACTGTAGGCAATCAATAACATAACCATTAAGTATAGGCATCCCATACCTAGACTAGAAGATATGTTAGATGAATTGCATGGGTCTTGCATTTTTAGTAAGATTGATTTGAGGAGTGGGTATCACCAAATTAGGATGAGAGAAGGTGATGAGTGGAAAACTGCTTTCAAAACTAAATATGGGTTGTATGAGTGGATGGTTATGCCTTTTGGTTTAACTAATGCACCTAGCACCTTTATGAGGTTAATGAATCATGTCTTGCGTGCACATATAGGTAAATTTGTTGTGGTTTACTTTGATGATATCCTAGTGTATAGCAAGAATCTTGAAGAGCATGTTAAACACTTGAAACTTGTGCTAATCACATTAAGGGCTGAAAATTTGTATGCTAACTTAAAGAAGTGTGATTTTTGTACAAACAAACTTGTGTTTCTTGGTTTCGTTGTGAGTTCACAAGGGATACAAATGGATGAAGACAAGGTAAGTGCTATTCGAGATTGGCCATCGCCTACTACTGTTGGTCAAGTCCGAAGCTTTCATGGTCTTGCAAGCTTCTATAGGAGGTTTGTAAAGGATTTTAGCACATTGGCGGCACCGATGACGGCGGTCATCAAGAAGAACGTTCCATTCTGTTGGGGCGAGGAGCAAGAGAAGTCCTTTAATATTATCAAGCAAAAATTAATTAATGCTCCTTTACTTGTGTTACCTGATTTTGCTAATACTTTTGAAATTGAATGTGATGCTTCAGGTGTAGGTATTGGTGGCGTGTTGATGCAAAGAGGAAGGCCGGTGGCGTACTTTAGTGAGAAGCTCAATGGGGCAGCGCTGAACTATCCCACGTATGACAAGGAGTTCTATGCACTTGTGATGACTCTTGAGACGTGGCAGCACTACTTGAGGCCTAAAGAGTTTGTGATTCATACGGATCATGAGTCTCTAAAGCACCTCAAGAGGCAACAAAAGCTGAACAAACGGCATGCTAAGTGGGTGGCCTTCATAGAGACATTCCCCTACATGATCAAGTATAAGCAAGGTAAGGAAAATGTAGTGGCCGACGCACTATCACGGAGGTAAGTACTTTTCTCTACTTTGGAATCTAAAATATTGGGGTTTGAACTTGTTAAAGAGTTGTATGTGCTCGATGATGATTTTAAGGAAGTGTTTGAAACTTGTATGCATGGTCCACATGATAAGTTCTACTTGCATAAAGGTTTCTTGTTTAGAGAGGATATTTTGTGCATTCCCAAGTCATCAATTCGTGAATTACTTGTTAGGGAGGCACATGGGGGTGGCCTAATGGGGCACTTTGGGGTGGCTAAGACTTTAAGTGCATTGCATGAACATTTTTATTGGCCACACATGAAGCGTGATGTTGAACGTATTTGTGAGAAGTGCATAACTTGTAGACAAGCTAAGTCTAGGACACTACCACACGGATTATATACACCACTTCCCGTCCCTAGTGAACCTTGGGTGGATATCTCTATGGACTTTGTTTTGGGGTTACCTAGGACAAAGAAGGGGAGAGACTCTATATTTGTTGTTGTGGATAGGTTTTCGAAAATGGCACACTTTATTGCTTGTCACAAGACTGATGATGCATCTAACATTGCAGACCTATTCTTTAGAGAAGTCGTTAGGCTGCATGGCATGCCTAGGACCATTGTGTCGGGCCGTGATGTTAAATTCCTAAGTTACTTTTGGAAAACACTGTGGGCTAAACTTTGCACTAAATTACTGTTTTCTACGACCTGTCATCCTCAAACTGATGGTCAAACTGAGGTAGTTAATAGGACGTTAGGAACTTTATTACGTGCTATTCTCAAGAAGAACTTAAAGAATTGGGAAAATTGCTTGCCATTTGTTGAATTTGCTTATAATCGTTGTGTGCACTCTACTACTAGCTATTCACCATTTGAGATTGTATATGGTTTCAATCCTTTGACTCCGTTGGATTTGATGTCTTTACCTGTGAGTGAAAGGTTAAACTTAGACGGCAAAAAGAAGGCTGAATTCATTAGGAGTTTGCATGAGAAGGTAAAAGCCAATATTGAGAAGCGAAATGAGCAATATGCTAAGCAAGCCAACAAAGGGAAAAAGAAGGTGGTATTCGAGAAGGGCGATTGGGTGTGGCTACACTTGAGGAAGGAGAGGTTTCCGGAGAAGCGACACTCAAAGCTACTACCTAGGGGCGATGGACCATTCCAAATTCTAGAGAGGATCAATGACAATGCCTACAAACTCGACTTGCCATGTGAGTATAATGTTAGCTCTACTTTTAATGTTAGTGACTTGTCGTTGTTTGATGTAGGTGACGAGCAAGATTTGAGGACAAATCCTTCTCAAGAAGGGGAGGATGATGCGAACGTGGACGTCCCAAGGAAAGCATGGGATCCTTTGCAGTTGCCGGAGGGACCAATCACGAGGGGTCGACTAAAGAGATTCAAGGAGGCGCTACAAGGAGTCATGAGCAAGCCGGAAGAGGTCGTGATGCATGGGAGTACGTTTGGAGGCCAAAGGAAAGTCATTCAAGCATTGAGGTTGCTGACCGAGTCTGGACGGACCTGTACACGGACCTACACACGGGGTCCGTGTCCTTTACAAGCTGGGATGAGTTTTTACAGTGGCTCCACGGACCTGGAGACGGACCCAGGCACGGGGTCCGTGCCCTTTGTTATTGGCGAAGACAGTGCCTACACGGACCCGCACACGGAGGCGAGCACGGGGTCCGTGTCCCTTGTTTCCGACTGAAGAGTTTTACAGTATGTACACGGACCCTGACACGGAGGTCTACACGGGGTCCGTGTCCTATGTTTTCTGCGCGGATTTGTTTCCTTTTCTAGAGTTTTATTATTTTGGGAGACTAGATTTCTTGATATCTTTTGATACATAGACTATGTTGGACGAATTTTTACACATCATACAGATATTATTTTGAGTTTATCAAACTTGTGAGAATTTTCTCTCAACTTTTCAAAGCTTTTAGCTTTGTCAAATCAAATCAAACTTATCAAAGTTTTTAACTTTGTGGCGTTTGTCGGTCGTTGCTTGTGCGGATTGTCGTAGGCGAAGTTCTTCGAAGGTTCGTATAGTTTTCGATTGTTTATCCTCGTGTTTATTTGTTGCTAAACTCTTGCTAGTTTAGAGGTGAATATCACACAATACTTGAATCAAAAGATCGGGAAAACACACGGATCTTAACACCGTAATTGAATAGAGGGTGCGATTTATTTTTAATCGTGTTTGCTATTTATTCGTGTCAGAGCTTTAGGTTTACTGAATTCAAGTAAATTTGGTATCAGAGCTTTAGGTTTACTGAATTCAAGTAAATTATCTTGTTCTTAAATTGCAGATCTGTATTATCTATTCGTTTATTTTCAGATCTGTTTTGTTCTATCGTTCTTCGTAATTTTTTCGTGAATCTGTGATTCTCGAAATTTGTTGGTGACTTTTTTTTTGGGATTTTCGAGTAGTACTCAAGCCAAAAAAAAAAAAAAAGAGTACAAAAATTCTGAAAATTCACCATTATTTCATTTTGATATCTTGTTCTATTTTCTTTAGAGAGTCATATTTAATTGTCTCTCACAGTCAAAAAAAAAAATATTCATATTCGAATTTCTTGTCTACACAGTCCAAGTGAGTCGGTCGCATTTGTTCACAAGTTTGAACCTTGATTGTTTGATATCCCAAATACAAAGCTTGAGCACACTTTTGAGAGTACTATCAAATTCGAGTGGAAACATTTGAGTGTGAGTGTTATTTCTTTGGAGTGACTAGTGAGTATTTGTTGTGAGCAAAAAAAATAAGAGAGGAGAGACGAGTGAATTTCTTTGGAGTGACCGGTGAGCTTTTGGGTGAGGAGTTATTTGTTTTCTACTAACATTTTCTTGCAGGTACAATTCTAAGAATTAGATGGAGAAGGAGGTAGGAGATAATTCGAACCCGGGGTCATCTAAGTTCCCACTGGAGGCGTTGTTTGGGGATTTTAGTAGGATGATGACGACCCAAATGGAGTCGTTGCATGAGAGGTTGGGTAAACTTGAGGTTAGTGTTAGTGGGGGTAAACCTAAGCCTAGGGATTTGGGTAGAGATGACGAGGAGTATGATCTAGGAGGAGGCGATGAGAGTCAAAATGAGAATTGGGGTAGGAATGGAAGAGATAGAGGATTTGGTAGAGGAAGAAGGGAGGCCATGCGGGGTAGGTATGAGGAGACTAGGGAAGATGATCACATGGGTAGTATTAACATGAAAATCCCTTCATTCCATGGGAAATCTGACACGGAGGCGTACCTAGAATGGGAAAAGAGGGTAGAGTTCGTATTTGAATGTCACCACTACTCCGAACAAAAGAAGGTGAGGTTGGCGGTGGTTGAGTTCTTAGACTATGCTCTCATTTGGTGGGATCAATTAGTGACCACTAAAAGAAAGTATAATGAGAGACCCATTGAATCTTGGGATGAAATGAAGAGTGTAATGAGGAAGAGGTTTGTACCTAACCACTATTATAGAGAGATGTTTAAGAGGTTACAAACTTTGAGGCAAGGATTGAAGAGTGTTGAGGACTACTATAAGGAGATGGAAGTACTCATGATTAGGGCAAATACTGAGGAGGATAATGAAGCAACTATGGCTCGTTTTCTTTGTGGTTTGAACAGGGAGATCCAAGATCAAGTGGAGCTTCGGCACTACTTAGAGCTAGACGAGATGGTGCAAATGGCCATTAAAGTGGAGCAACAACTCAAGAGGCGAGGAGTTGGCCGCACCAATCAAACCGGAGGTGCATCTTCTTCTTGGCGCCCAAATGCGGCCAAGCGAGATGATAGCAAAGTGGTGACCAAGCCTAAGTTTGAACCAAAACAAGAGGCACCTAGGCATGGAGTACAAGGTAAATATGAAATTCCTACTACTCGTTCTAGAGATACAAAATGTTTTAGATGTCAAGGGTTGGGCCATATTGCTAGTGAGTGTCCTAATAAGAGAGTCATGTTTTTGAATGATTATGGTGAATATGAGTCTCAAAGTGAGGGGGATGGCGAGGGTAGTGATGATGATATGCCGGAGTTGGAGGATCCCGATGAGGGATATGGGGCGGTTGTAGGAGAAGCTCTAGTGACTAGGCGAATCATGAGTGCCCAAGTCAAAGATGAGGAGATTAACCAAAGGGAGAACTTGTTTCACACTAGATGTTTTGTGAGTGATAAGGTGTGCAATGTCATCATAGATGGGGGAAGTTGCACCAATGTGGCTAGCATTGAGATGGTTGAGAAATTGGGATTGCCTACAATAAAACATCCTCAACCATATAAGCTTCAATGGTTGAACGATTGTGCGGAGGTGAGAGTGAATAGGCAAGTTCTAGTGTCCTTTTCAATTGGGAAGTATGTGGATGAGGTTTTGTGTGACATGGTACCTATGCATGCTTGTCATATATTGTTGGGTAGGCCATGGCAATTTGATAGGCGAGTGACTCACGATGGGTTCAAAAATAAGTACTCGTTTGTCTTGAAAAAAGAAACTGTTGTCTTACATCAATTGTCCCCAAAGCAAGTATTGGAGGAACACTTGAAAAAAAAGAAGAGAGATGAGGCCGAAAAAAAGAGTGAATTAAAAAGTGAGATGGCCTCTGAAAATAAAATTGAAGTGGCTGAAAAAAAGAGAGTTGAAAAGAGTGAGATAGCCACACAAACAAAAAAAGAGAGGAAAGAAATTGAGGGGAAAGAAAAGGAGAGGAAAGAGGCCAAAAAGAATTCTTATATGGCCCAAAAGGGTGAGATAAAACACTTGTTGCACACACATGAACCACTTGTGTTAATTCTTTACAAGGAGATCCTCCTTAACACAAGTGATATAGCCGGATCCCTTCCGAGCATTGTTGTTTCACTATTGCAGGAATTTGACGATGTATTTCCGGAAGAGCTACCTCAAGGCTTACCACCATTGAGGGGAATTGAGCACCAAATTGATTTGGTGCCCGGGAGTGCCTTGCCGAACCGCCCAGCTTATAGGAGCAATCCGGAGGAGACTAAGGAGCTACAAAGGCAGGTAAGTGAGTTATTAGATAAAGGTTATGTGCGTGAGTCCATGTCACCTTGTGCGGTGCCTGTTTTGCTAGTCCCTAAGAAAGATGGCTCATGGCGTATGTGTGTCGACTGTAGAGCAATCAATAACATAACCATTAAGTATAGGCATCTCATACCTAGACTAGATGATATGTTAGATGAATTGCATGGGTCTTTCATTTTTAGTAAGATTGATTTGACGAGTGGGTATCACCAAATTAGGATGAGAGAAGGTGATGAGTGGAAAACTGCTTTCAAAACTAAATATGGGTTGTATGAGTGGATGGTTATGCCTTTTGGTTTAACTAATGCACCTAGCACCTTTATGAGGTTAATGAATCATGTCTTGCGTGCACATATAGGTAAATTTGTTGTGGTTTACTTTGATGATATCCTAGTGTATAGCAAGAATCTTGAAGAGCATGTTAAACACTTGAAACTTGTGCTAATCACGTTAAGGGCTGAAAATTTGTATGCTAACTTAAAGAAGTGTGATTTTTGTACAAACAAACTTGTGTTTCTTGGTTTCGTTGTGAGTTCACAAGGGATACAAGTGGATGAAGACAAGGTAAGTGCTATTCGAGATTGGCCATCGCCTACTACTGTTGGTCAAGTCCGAAGCTTTCATGGTCTTGCAAGCTTCTATAGGAGGTTTGTAAAGGATTTTAGCACATTGGCGGCACCGATGACGGCGGTCATCAAGAAGAACGTTCCATTCTGTTGGGGCGAGGAGCAAGAGAAGTCCTTTAATATTATCAAGCAAAAATTAATTAATGCTCCTTTACTTGTTTTACCTGATTTTGCTAATACTTTTGAAATTGAATGTGATGCTTCAGGTGTAGGTATTGGTGGCGTGTTGATGCAAGGAGGAAGGCCGGTGGCGTACTTTAGTGAGAAGCTCAATGGGGCAGCGCTGAACTATCTCACGTATGACAAGGAGTTCTATGCACTTGTGATGACTCTTGAGACGTGGCAGCACTACTTGAGGCCTAAAGAGTTTGTGATTCATACGGATCATGAGTCTCTAAAGCACCTCAAGGGGCAACAAAAGCTGAACAAACGACATGCTAAGTGGGTGGCCTTCATAGAGACATTCCCCTACATGATCAAGTATAAGCAAGGTAAGGAAAATGTAGTGGCCGACGCACTATCACGGAGGTAAGTACTTTTCTCTACTTTGGAATCTAAAATATTGGGGTTTGAACTTGTTAAAGAGTTGTATGTGCTCGATGATGATTTTAAGGAAGTGTTTGAAACTTGTATGCATGGTCCACATGATAAATTCTACTTGCATAAAGGTTTCTTGTTTAGAGAGGATAGATTGTGCATTCCCAAGTCATCAATTCGTGAATTACTTGTTAGGGAGGCACATGGGGGTGGCCTAATGGGGCACTTTGGGGTGGCTAAGACTTTAAGTGCATTGCATGAACATTTTTATTGGCCACACATGAAGCGTGATGTTGAACGTATTTGTGAGAAGTGCATAACTTGTAGACAAGCTAAGTCTAGGACACTACCACACGGATTATATACACCACTTCCCGTCCCTAGTGAACCTTGGATGGATATCTCTATGGACTTTGTTTTGGGGTTACCTAGGACAAAGAAGGGGAGAGACTCTATATTTGTTGTTGTGGATAGGTCTTCGAAAATGGCACACTTTATTGCTTGTCACAAGACTGATGATGCATCTAACATTGCGGACCTATTCTTTAGAGAAGTCGTTAGGCTGCATGGCATGCCTAGGACCATTGTGTCGGACCGTGATGTTAAATTCCTAAGTTACTTTTGGAAAACACTGTGGGCTAAACTTGGCACTAAATTACTGTTTTCTACGACCTGTCATCCTCAAACTGATGGTCAAACTGAGGTAGTTAATAGGACGTTAGGAACTTTATTACGTGCTATTCTCAAGAAGAACTTAAAGAATTGGGAAAATTGCTTGCCATTTGTTGAATTTGCTTATAATCGTTGTGTGCACTCTACTACTAGCTATTCACCATTTGAGATTGTATATGGTTTCAATCCTTTGACTCCGTTGGATTTGATGTCTTTACCTGTGAGTGAAAGGTTAAACTTAGACGGCAAAAAGAAGGCTGAATTCGTTAGGAGTTTGCATGAGAAGGTAAAAGCCAATATTGAGATGCGAAATGAGCAATATGCTAAGCAAGCCAACAAAGGGAAAAAGAAGGTGGTATTCGAGAAGGGCGATTGGGTGTGGCTACACTTGAGGAAGGACAGGGTTTCCGGAGAAGCGACGCTCAAAGCTACTACCTAGGGGCGATGGACCATTCCAAGTTCTAGAGAGGATCAATGACAATGCCTACAAACTCGACTTGCCAGGTGAGTATAATATTAGCTCTACTTTTAATGTTAGTGACTTGTCGTTGTTTGATGTAGGTGACGAGCAAGATTTGAGGACAAATCCTTCTCAAGAAGGGGAGGATGATGCGAACGTGGACGTCCCAAGGAAAGCATGGGATCCTTTGCAGTTGCCGGAGGGACCAATCACGAGGGGTCGACTAAAGAGATTCAAGGAGGCGCTACAAGGAGTCATGAGCAAGCCGGAAGGGGTCGTGATGCATGGGAGTACGTTTGGAGGCCAAAGGAAAGTCATTCAAGCATTGAGGTTGCTGACCGAGTCTGGACGGACCTGTACACGGACCTACACACGGGGTCCGTGTCCTTTACAAGCTGGGATGAGTTTTTACAGTGGCTCCACGGACCTGGAGACGGACCCAGGCACGGGGTCCGTGCCCTTTGTTATTGGCGAAGACAGTGCCTACACGGACCCGCACACGGAGGCGAGCACGGGGTCCGTGTCCCTTGTTTCCGACTGAAGAGTTTTACAGTATGTACACGGACCCTGACACGGAGGTCTACACGGGGTCCGTGTCCTATGTTTTCTGCGCGGATTTGTTTCCTTTTCTAGAGTTTTATTATTTTGGGAGACTAGATTTCTTGATATCTTTTGATACATAGACTATGTTGGACGAATTTTTACACACAATACAGATATTATTTTGAGTTTATCAAACTTGTGAGAATTTTCTCTCAACTCTTCAATGCTTTTAGCTTTGTCAAATCAAATCAAACTTATCAAAGTTTTTAACTTTGTGGCGTTTGTCGGTCGTTGCTTGTGCGGATTGTCGTAGGCGAAGTTCTTCGAAGGTTCGTATAGTTTTCGATTGTCTATCCTCGTGTTTATTTGTTGCTAAACTCTTGCTAGTTTAGAGGTGAATATCACACAATACTTGAATCAAAAGATCGGGAAAACACACGGATCTTAACATCGTAATTGAATAGAGGGTGCGATTTATTTTTAATCGTGTTTGCTATTTATTCGTGTCAAGATTCACATCACTAGGACTAAGAAGGGGAGGGATTCTATTTTTATTGTTGTGGATAGATTCTCTAAGATGGCACATTTTATAGCTTGTCATAAAACCCATGATGCTTCAAACATTGCGGATTTGTTCTTTAGAGAAGTCGTTAGGTTGCATGGCATGCCTAGGACTATTGTTTTCTGGTCGCGACGTTAAATTATTGAGTTACTTTTGGAAGACTTTATGTGATAAACTTGACACAAAATTGTTGTTTTCTACTACTTGTCATCCTCGAACGGATGGACAAACTGAAGTTGACAATTGAACTTTGGGAACACCTTTGCGTGCTATTCTTAAAAAGAACTTGGATTGACATTTCTATGGACTATATTTTGGGGTTGCATAGGACTAAGAAGGGGAGGGATTCTATTTTTCTATGGACTTTATTTTGGGGTTGCATAGGACTAAGAAGGGAGGGATTCTATTTTTGTTGTTGTGGATAGATTCTCTAAGACGGCACATTTTATAGCTTGTCATAAAACGAATGATGCTTCAGACATTGCGGACTTGTTCTTTAGAGAAGTCGTTAGGTTGCATGGAAAGCCTAGGACTATTGTTTCTGGTCGCGATGTTAAATTCTTGAGTTACTTTTGGAAGACTTTATGTGCTAAACTTGGCACAAAATTGTTGTTTTCTACTACTTGTCATCCTCAAACGGATGGACAAACTGAAGTTGTCAATATAACTTTGGGAACACCTTTGCGTGCTATTCTTAAAAAGAACTTGGATTGACATTTCTATGGACTTTATTTTGGGGTTGCCTAGGACTAAGAAGGGGAGGGATTCTATTTTTGTTGTTGTGGATAGATTCTCTAAGATGGTACATTTTATAGCTTGTCATAAAACCGATGATGCTTCAAACATTGCGGACTTGTTCTTTAGAGAAGTCGCTAGGTTGCATGGCATGCCTAGGACTATTGTTTCTGGTAGCGATGTTAAATTCTTGAGTTACTTTTGGAATACTTTATGGGCTAAACTTGGCACAAAATTGTTGTTTTCTACTACTTGTCATCCTCAAACGGATGGACAAACTGAAGTTGTCAATAGAAATTGGGAACACTTTTGCGTGCAATTCTTAAAAAGAACTTGGATTGACATTTCTATGGACTTTATTTTGGGGTTGTCTAGGACTAAGAAGGGGAGGGATTCTATTTTTGTTGTTGTGGATAGATTCTCTAAGATGGCACATTTTATAGCTTGTCATAAAACCCATGATGCTTCAAACATTGCGGATTTGTTCTTTAGAGAAGTCGTTATGTTGCACGGCATCCCTAGGACTATTGTTTCTGGTCGCGATGTTAAATTCTTGAGTTACTTTTGGAATACTTTATGGGCTAAACTTGGCACAAAATTGTTGTTTTCTACTACATGTCATCCTCAAACGGATGGACAAACTGAAGTTGTCAATAGAACTTTGGGAACACTTTTGCGTGCTATTCTTAAAAAGAACTTGGATTGACATTTCTATGGACTTTATTTTGGGGTTGCCTAGGACTAAGAATTGGAGGGATTCTATATTTGTTGTTGTGGATAGATTCTCTAAGATGGCATATTTTATAGCTTGTCATAAAACCAATGATGCTTCAAACATTGCGGATTTGTTCTTTAGAGAAGTCGTTAGGTTGCATGGCATGCCTAGGACTATTGTTTTCTGGTCGCGACGTTAAATTCTTGAGTTACTTTTGGAATACTTTATGGGCTAAACTTGGCACAAAATTGTTGTTTTCTACTACATGTCATCCTCAAACGGATGGACAAACTGAAGTTGTCAATAGAACTTTGGGAACACTTTTGCGTGCTATTCTTAAAAAGAACTTGGATTGACATTTCTATGGACTTTATTTTGGGGTTGCCTAGGACTAAGAATTGGAGGGATTCTATATTTGTTGTTGTGGATAGATTCTCTAAGATGGCATATTTTATAGCTTGTCATAAAACCATTGATGCTTCAAACATTGCGGATTTGTTCTTTAGAGAAGTCGTTAGGTTGCATGGCATGCCTAGGACTATTGTTTTCTGGTCGCGACGTTAAATTATTGAGTTACTTTTGGAAGACTTTATGTGCTAAACTTGCAACAAAATTGTTGTTTTCTACTACTTGTCATCCTCAAACGGATGGACAAACTGAAGTTGGCAATAGAACTTTGGGAACACATTTGCGTGCTATTCTTAAAAAGAACTTTAATTGACATTTCTATGGACTTTATTTTGGGGTTGCATAGGACTAAGAAGGGGAGGGATTCTATTTTTGTTGTTGTGGATAGATTCTCTAAGATGGCACATTTTATAGCTTGTCATAAAACCCATGATGCTTCAAACATTGCGGATTTGTTCTTTAGAGAAGTCGTTAAGTTGCATGACATCCCTAGGACTATTGTTTCTGGTCGCGATGTTAAATTCTTGAGTTACTTTTGGAATACTTTATGGGCTAAACTTGGCACAAAATTGTTGTTTTCTACTACTTGTCATGCTCAAACGGATGGACAAACTGAAGTTGTCAATAGAACTTTGGGAACACTTTTGCGTGCTATTCTTAAAAAGAACTTGGATTGACATTTCTATGGACTTTATTTTGGGGTTGCCTAGGACTAAGAAGGGGAGTGATTCTATTTTTGTTGTTGTGGATAGAATCTCTAAGATGGTACATTTTATAGCTTGTCATAAAACCGATGATGCTTCAAACATTGCGGACTTGTTCTTTAGAGAAGTCGCTAGGTTGCATGGCTTGCCTAGGACTATTGTTTCTGTTCGCGATGTTAAATTCTTGAGTTACTTTTGGAATACTTTATGGGCTAAACTTGGAACAAAATTGTTGTTTTCTACTACTTGTCATCCTCAAACGGATGGACAAACTGAAGTTGTCAATAGAAATTGGGAACACTTTTGCGTGCAATTCTTAAAAAGAACTTGGATTGACATTTCTATGGACTTTATTTTGGGGTTGCCTAGGACTAAGAAGGGGAGGGATTCTATTTTTGTTGTTGTGGATAGATTCTCTAAGATGGCACATTTTATAGCTTGTCATAAAACCCATGATGCTTCAAACATTGCGGATTTGTTCTTTAGAGAAGTCGTTAGGTTGCATGGCATGCCTAGGACTATTGTTTATGGTCGCGATGTTAAATTCTTGATTTACTTTTGGAATACTTTATGGGCTAAACTTGCAACAAAATTGTTGTTTTCTACTACTTGTCATGCTCAAACGGATGGACAAACTGAAGTTGTCAATAGAACTTTGGGAACACTTTTGCGTGCTATTCTTAAAAAGAACTTAGATTGACATTTCTATGGACTTTATTTTGGGGTTGCATAGGACTAAGAAGGGGAGGGATTCTATTTTTGTTGTTGTGGATAGATTTTCTAAGATGGCACATTTTATAGTTTGTCATAAAACCGATGATACTTCAAACATAGCGGATTTGTTATTTAGAGAAGTCGTTAGATTGCATGGAATGCCTAGGACTATTGTTTCTGGTCGCGATGTTAAATTCTTGAGTTACTTTTGGAATACTTTATGGGCTAAACTTGGCACAAAATCGTTTTTTTCTACTACTTGTCATCCTCAAACGGATGGACAAACTGAAGTTGTCAATAGAACTTTGGGAACACTTTTGCGTGCTATTCTTAAAAAGAACTTGCATTGACATTTCTATGGACTTTATTTTGGGGTTGTATAGGACTAAGAAGGAGAGGGATTCTATTTTTGTTGTTGTGGATAGATTTTCTAAGATAACACATTTTATAGTTTGTCATAAAACCGATGATGCTTCAAACATAGCGGATTTGTTATTTAGAGAAGTCGTTAGGTTGCATGGAAAGCCTAGGACTATTGTTTCTGGTCGCGATGTTAAATTCTTGAGTTACTTTTGGAATACTTTATGGGCTAAACTTGGCACAAAATTGTTGTTTTCTACTACTTGTCATCCTCAAACGGATGGACAAACTGAAGTTGTCAATAGAACATTGGGAACACTTTTGCGTGCTATTCTTAAAAAGAACTTGGATTGACATTTCTATGGACTTTATTTTGGGGTTGCCTAGGACTAAGAAGTGGAGGGATTCTATTTTTGTTGTTGTGGATAGATTCTCTAAGATGGTACATTTTATAGCTTGTCATAAAACCCATGATGCTTCAAACATTGCGAATTTGTTCTTTAGAGAAGTCGTTAGGTTGCATGGCATGCCTAGGACTATTGTTTATGGTCGCGATGTTAAATTCTTGATTTACTTTTGGAATACTTTATAGGCTAAACTTGGCACAAAATTGTTGTTTTCTACTACTTGTCATGCTCAAACAGATGGACAAACTGAAGTTGTCAATAGAACTTTGGGAACACTTTTGCGTGCTATTCTTAAAAAGAACTTGGATTGACATTTCTATGGACTTTATTTTGGGGTTGCATAGGACTAAGAAGGGGAGGGATTCTATTTTTGTTGTTATGGATAGATTTTATAAGATGGCACATTTTATAATTTGTCATAAAACCGATGATACTTTAAACATAGCGGATTTGTTATTTAGAGAAGTCGTTAGGTTGCATGGAAAGCCTAGGACTATTGTTTCTGGTCGCGATGTTAAATTCTTGAGTTACTTTTGGAATACTTTATGGGCTAAACTTGGCACAAAATCGTTGTTTTCTACTACTTGTCATCCTCAAACGGATGGACAAACTGAAGTTGTCAATAGAACTTTGGGAACACTTTTGCGTGCTATTCTTAAAAAGAACTTGCATTGACATTTCTATGGACTTTATTTTGGGGTTGTATAGGACTAAGAAGGGGAGGGATTCTATTTTTGTTGTTGTGGATAGATTTTCTAAGATGACACATTTTATAGTTTGTCATAAAACCGATGATGCTTCAAACATAGCGGATTTGTTATTTAGAGAAGTCGTTAGGTTGCATGGAAAGCCTAGGACTATTGTTTCTGGTCGCGATGTTAAATTCTTGAGTTACTTTTGGAATACTTTATGGGCTAAACTTGGCACAAAATTGTTGTTTTCTACTACTTGTCATCCTCAAACGGATGGACAAACTGAAGTTGTCAATAGAACTTTGGGAACACTTTTGCGTGCTATTCTTAAAAAGAACTTGGATTGACATTTCTATGGACTTTATTTTGGGGTTGCCTAGGACTAAGAAGTGGAGGGATTCTATTTTTGTTGTTGTGGATAGATTCTCTAAGATGGTACATTTTATAGCTTGTCATAAAACCCATGATGCTTCAAACATTGCGGATTTGTTCTTTAGAGAAGTCGTTAGGTTGCATGGCATGCCTAGGACTATTGTTTATGGTCGCGATGTTAAATTCTTGATTTACTTTTGGAATACTTTATGGGCTAAACTTGGCACAAAATTGTTGTTTTCTACTACTTGTCATGCTCAAACGGATGGACAAACTGAAGTTGTCAATAGAACTTTGGGAACACTTTTGCGTGCTATTCTTAAAAAGAACTTGGATTGACATTTCTATGGACTTTATTTTGGGGTTGCCTAGGACTAAGAAGGGGAGGGATTCTATTTTTGTTGTTGTGGATAGATTCTCTAAGATGGTACATTTTATAGCTTGTCATAAAACCGATGATGCTTCAAACATTGTTTCTGGTAGCGATGTTAAATTCTTGAGTTACTTTTGGAATACTTTATGGGCTAAACTTGGCACAAAATTGTTGTTTTCTACTACTTGTCATCCTCAAACGGATGGACAAACTGAAGTTGTCAATAGAAATTGGGAGCACTTTTGCGTGCAATTCTTAAAAAGAACTTGGATTGACATTTCTATGGACTTTATTTTGGGGTTGCCTAGGACTAAGAAGGGGAGGGATTCTATTTTTGTTGTTGTGGACAGATTCTCTAAGATGGCACATTTTATAGCTTGTCATAAAACCCATGATGCTTCAAACATTGCGGACTTGTTCTTTAGAGAAGTCGTTAGGTTGCATGGCATCCCTAGGACTATTGTTTCTGGTCGCGATGTTAAATTCTTGAGTTACTTTTGGAATACTTTATGGGCTAAACTTGGCACAAAATCGTTGTTTTCTACTACTTGTCATCCTCAAACGGATGGACAAACTGAAGTTGTCAATAGAACTTTGGGAACACTTTTGCGTGCTATTCTAAAAAGAACTTGCATTGACATTTCTATGGACTTTATTTTGGGGTTGTATAGGACTAAGAAGGGGAGGGATTCTATTTTTGTTGTTGTGGATAGATTTTCTAAGATGACACATTTTATAGTTTGTCATAAAACCGATGATGCTTCAAACATAGCGGATTTGTTATTTAGAGAAGTCGTTAGGTTGCATGGAAAGCCTAGGACTATTGTTTCTGGTCGCGATGTTAAATTCTTGAGTTACTTTTGGAATACTTTATGGGCTAAACTTGGCACAAAATTGTTGTTTTCTACTACTTGTCATCCTCAAACGGATTGACAAACTGAAGTTGTCAATAGAACTTTGGGAACACTTTTGCGTGCTATTCTTAAAAAGAACTTGGATTGACATTTCTATGGACTTTATTTTGGGGTTGCCTAGGACTAAGAAGTGGAGGGATTCTATTTTTGTTGTTGTGGATAGATTCTCTAAGATGGTACATTTTATAGCTTGTCATAAAACCCATGATGCTTCAAACATTGCGGATTTGTTCTTTAGAGAAGTCTTTAGGTTGCATGGCATGCCTAGGACTATTGTTTATGGTCGCGATGTTAAATTCTTGATTTACTTTTGGAATACTTTATGGGCTAAACTTGGCACAAAATTGTTGTTTTCTACTACTTGTCATGCTCAAACGGATGGACAATCTGAAGTTGTCAATAGAACTTTGGGAACACTTTTGCGTGCTATTCTTAAAAAAAACTTGGATTGACATTTCTATGGACTTTATTTTGGGGTTGCCTAGGACTAAGAAGGGGAGGGATTCTATTTTTGTTGTTGTGGATAGATTCTCTAAGATGGTACATTTTATAGCTTGTCATAAAACCGATGATGCTTCAAACATTGTTTCTGGTAGCGATTTTAAATTCTTGAGTTACTTTTGGAATACTTTATGGGCTAAACTTGGCACAAAATTGTTGTTTTCTACTACTTGTCATCCTCAAACGGATGGACAAACTGAAGTTGTCAATAGAAATTGGGAACACTTTTGCGTGCAATTCTTAAAAAGAACTTGGATTGACATTTCTATGGACTTTATTTTGGGGTTGCCTAGGACTAAGAAGGGGAGGGATTCTATTTTTGTTGTTGTGGACAGATTCTCTAAGATGGCACATTTTATAGCTTGTCATAAAACCCATGATGCTTCAAACATTGCGGACTTGTTCTTTAGAGAAGTCGTTAGGTTGCATGGCATCCCTAGGACTATTGTTTCTGGTCGCGATGTTTAATTCTTGAGTTACTTTTGGAATACTTTATGGGCTAAACTTGGCACAAAATTGTTGTTTTCTACTACTTGTCATCCTCAAACGGATGGACAAACTGAAGTTGTCAATAGAACTTTGGGAACACTTTTGCGTGCTATTCTTAAAAAGAACTTGGATTGACATTTCTATGGAATTTATTTTGGGGTTGCCTAGGACTAAGAATGGGAGGGATTCTATATTTGTTGTTGTGGATAGATTCTCTAAGATAGCACATTTTATAGCTTGTCATAAAACCAATGATGCTTCAAACATTGCGGATTTGTTCTTTAGAGAAGTCGTTAGGTTGCATGGCATGCCTAGGACTATTGTTTTCTGGTCGCGACTGTTAAATTATTGAGTTACTTTTGGAAGACTTTATGGGCTAAACTTGGCACAAAATTGTTGTTTTCTACTACTTGTCATCCTCAAACGGATGGACAAACTGAAGTTGTCAATAGAACTTTGGGAACACATTTGCGTGCTATTCTTAAAAAGAACTTGAATTGACATTTCTATGGACTTTATTTTGGGGTTGCCTAGGACTAAGAAGGGGAGGGATTCTATTTTTGTTGTTGTGGATAGATTCTCTAAGATGGCACATTTTATAGCTTGTCATAAAACCCATGATGCTTCAAACATTGCGGATTTGTTCTTTAGAGAAGTCGTTAGGTTGCATGGCATGCCTAGGACTATTGTTTCTGGTCGCGATGTTAAATTCTTGAGTTACTTTTGGAATACTTTATGGGCTAAACTTGGCACAAAATTGTTGTTTTCTACTACTTGTCATGCTCAAACGGATGGACAAACTGAAGTTGTCAATAGAACTTTGGGAACACTTTTGCGTGCTATTCTTAAAAAGAACTTGGATTGACATTTCTATGGACTTTATTTTGGGGTTGCCTAGGACTAAGAAGGGGAGGGATTCTATTTTTGTTGTTGTGGATAGAATCTCTAAGATGGTACATTTTATAGCTTGTCATAAAACCGATGATGCTTCAAATATTGCGGACTTGTTCTTTAAAGAAGTCGCTAGGTTGCATGGCATTCCTAGGACTATTGTTTCTGGTCGCGATGTTAAATTTTTGAGTTACTTTTGGAATATTTTATGGGCTAAACTTGGCACAAAATTGTTGTTTTCTACTACTTGTCATCCTCAAACGGATGGACAAACTGAAGTTGTCAATAGAAATTGGAAACACTTTTGCGTGCAATTCTTAAAAAGAACTTGGATTGACATTTCTATGGACTTTATTTTGGGGTTGCCTAGGACTAAGAAGGGGAGGGATTCTATTTTTGTTGTTGTGGATAGATTTTCTAAGATGGCACATTTTATAGCTTGTCATAAAACCCATGATGCTTCAAACATTGCGGATTTGTTCTTTAGAGAAGTCGTTAGGTTGCATGGCATGCCTAGGACTATTGTTTATGGTCGCGATGTTAAATTCTTGATTTACTTTTGGAATACTTTATGGGCTAAACTTGGCAAAAAATTGTTGTTTTCTACTACTTGTCATGCTCAAACGGATGGACAAACTGAAGTTGTCAATAGAACTTTGGGAACACTTTTGCGTGCTATTCTTAAAAAGAACTTGGATTGACATTTCTATGGACTTTATTTTGGGGTTGCATAGGACTAAGAAGGGGAGGGATTCTATTTTTGTTGTTGTGGATAGATTTTCTAAGATGGCACATTTTATAGTTTGTCATAAAACCGATGATACTTCAAACATAGCGGATTTGTTATTTAGAGAAGTCGTTAGGTTGCATGGAAAGCCTAGGACTATTGTTTCTGGTCGCGATGTTAAATTCTTGAGTTACTTTTGGAATACTTTATGGGCTAAACTTGGCACAAAATTGTTGTTTTCTACTACTTGTCATCCTCAAACGGATGGACAAACTGAAGTTGTCAATAGAACTTTGGGAACACTTTTGCGTGCTATTCTTAAAAAGAACTTGGATTGACATTTCTATGGACTTTATTTTGGGGTTGCCTAGGACTAAGAAGTGGAGGGATTCTATTTTTGTTGTTGTGGATAGATTCTCTAAGATGGTACATTTTATAGCTTGTCATAAAACCCATGATGCTTCAAACATTGCGGATTTGTTCTTTAGAGAAGTCGTTAGGTTGCATGGCATGCCTAGGACTATTGTTTATGGTCGCGATGTTAAATTCTTGATTTACTTTTGGAATACTTTATGGGCTAAACTTGGCACAAAATTGTTGTTTTCTACTACTTGTCATGCTCAAACGGATGGACAAACTGAAGTTGTCAATAGAACTTTGGGAACACTTTTGCGTGCTATTCTTAAAAAGAACTTGGATTGACATTTCTATGGACTTTATTTTGAGGTTGCCTAGGACTAAGAAGGGGAGGGATTCTATTTTTGTTGTTGTGGATAGATTCTCTAAGATGGTACATTTTATAGCTTGTCATAAAACCGATGATGCTTCAAACATTGTTTCTGGTAGCGATGTTAAATTCTTGAGTTACTTTTGGAATACTTTATGGGCTAAACTTGGCACAAAATTGTTGTTTTCTTCTAATTGTCATCCTCAAACGGATGGACAAACTGAAGTTGTCAATAGAAATTGGGAACACTTTTGCGTGCAATTCTTAAAAAGAACTTGGATTGACATTTCTATGGACTTTATTTTGGGGTTGCCTAGGACTAAGAAGGGGAGGGATTCTATTTTTGTTGTTGTGGATAGATTCTCTAAGATGGCACATTTTATAGCTTGTCATAAAACCCATGATGCTTCAAACATTGCGGATTTGTTCTTTAGAGAAGTCGTTAGGTTGCATGGCATCCCTAGGACTATTGTTTCTGGTCGCGATGTTAAATTCTTGAGTTACTTTTGGAATACTTTATGGGCTAAACTTGGCACAAAATTGTTGTTTTCTACTACTTGTCATCCTCAAACGGATGGACAAACTGAAGTTGTCAATAGAACTTTGGGAACACTTTTGCGTGTTATTCTTAAAAAGAACTTGGATTGACATTTCTATGGAATTTATTTTGGGGTTGCCTAGGACTAAGAATTGGAGGGATTCTATATTTGTTGTTGTGGATAGATTCTCTAAGATGGCATATTTTATAGCTTGTCATAAAACCAATGATGCTTCAAACATTGCGGATTTGTTCTTTAGAGAAGTCGTTAGGTTGCATGGCATGCCTAGTACTATTGTTTTCTGGTCGCGACGTTAAATTATTGAGTTACTTTTGGAAGACTTTATGTGCTAAACTTGCAACAAAATTGTTGTTTTCTACTACTTGTCATCCTCAAACCGATGGACAAACTGAAGTTGGCAATAGAACTTTGGGAACACATTTGCGTGCTATTCTTAAAAAGAACTTTAATTGACATTTCTATGGACTTTATTTTGGGGTTGCATAGGACTAAGAAAGGAGGGATTCTATTTTTGTTGTTGTGGATAGATTCTCTAAGATGGCACATTTTCAAGCTTGTCATAAAACCCATGATGCTTCAAACATTGCGGATTTGTTCTTTAGAGAAGTCGTTAGGTTGCATGGCATCCCTAGGACTATTGTTTCTGGTCGCGATTTTAAATTCTTGAGTTACTTTTGAAATACTTTATGGGCTAAACTTGGCACAAAATTGTTGTTTTCTACTACTTGTCATGCTCAAACGGATGGACAAACTGAAGTTGTCAATAGAACTTTGGGAACACTTTTGCGTGCTATTCTTAAAAAGAACTTGGATTGACATTTCTATGGACTTTATTTTGGGGTTGCCTAGGACTAAGAAGGGGAGGGATTCTATTTTTGTTGTTGTGGATAGAATCTCTAAGATGGTACATTTTATAGCTTGTCATAAAACCGATGATGCTTCAAATATTGCGGACTTGTTCTTTAAAGAAGTCGCTAGGTTGCATGGCATGCCTAGGACTATTGTTTCTGGTCGCGATGTTAAATTCTTGAGTTACTGTGACACCCTGACCCGTTACAATTAAAATACAGCGGAATTTAAAATTTTCTTTCAAACGGAAGGAGTTTCAAAATGCATTTTATAAAAGTGTTTACAAAATAACAACATGATCATTCCAATGACATAACAAAATACAAAATATCATTAGTGTGATCATGTTACAAAATGGTACAAAATAATCATCCTTCCAATCTTCGTATGCATATGACCCCCATCCACAGTCAACGTCCCGGTCCGTCGCTCTTATCTGCATCACATGAAAATAACTGAAATGAGAATAAATCTCAGCAAGTGGAACTCTTACATAGCAATGATACATAGTATACTCTGTAAAACATGGCTTTTAAATCATAAATACCATCGACTCTGAAACATGAATAACGTAGCAATAACTGTAGCAATAGCAATAGCAATAGATAGCAATACGATGGTATTTCTCTTTTCTATGGTTGGATTGATATCAATAGTATCTGTGACTGTGGTTGCCAATATCCCATCGATATAAATCGATAACTGTGAGGGGATAAAAGCCTATGGTCGATGATCATCTAATTGCATGCAATGCTATGGCTATGATTAATCAATCCAATAAAACATTTGAATTCTCAATATCATTTAAAGCCGTCGTTTCGCAATCTCATAATATCTCTTGTATTCCCTTTTTAACAATAGTGAGACATCAATGCCTCCAATAGATAATCAATGAAATCAATACATAACAATGGATCAATGGAAGGGAATAACACTTTGAAACCTTTAAAACACAATACATATAATATCATGTGAGCAAAAAGGATGAAATTCCACTTACAAACCAATAGAACACCTCCAACTATACTCTTGGTACACCACCTACAACAATAATCCATAAATAACACCAATATCAAGACTAAATCCAAGAGTCCATGCTAAATAATCCATAGAACCATCAAAACTTCAAATCCAAAATAACCCTTAACTCGAAACCTCATTAGAATCGCACCAAAAACTTACCTAAGCTTCCTTATACCACGGAGTACGTTGATCTCAAGTCGAAAATCCAAATAACTCCAAGAATCAAAGGTAGGAAGCTAAAGAAATGGAGAAAACCCTTACCAAAAGGAGAGAAAAATCGGAAATGGAAGATAGGATAAGGTAGGTATGAAGTCAACTCAATCAAAAAGGTACTAAATAACTCGCCCATACTTACACCGCGGGTGCGGTCACACAAGCACCGCGGGTGCGCCATGCTCACGGCATTCCAAAATAAATCCCATGCACAATCACCGCGGGTGCGGTGCTACAAATACCGCGGGTGTGGTCTCACCGCGGGTGCGGTCCTTGCACTGCCGCGGGTGCGGTGTCCACACGGCCTTCCAAACCAAAAATGATGAATAGTACACCGCGGGGGCACTCATCTAATAGCGCGGGTGCACTCTACTCACGGCAATGAACAGTAACAAAACAACTAAAATCGATTCGAAACGCTGAAACGAACAAACAACACCAACTAACACCTCAAATAAATAATAACCAATAATACTATAGCCCAAAACACAACTATAATCATCTAATCACATAACCCAATTAACACAATAAAGCTTAAACCGTACCGTACACCGGGCTCGGCTATTACAATCTCCCCTCCTTAGAGGAATTTCGTCCTCGAAATTGACGTCACGGCACGAACAACTCAGGATACCTCTCTTTCATCTCAGTCTCTGGTTCCCACGTAGCCTCCTCAATCAAATGGTTCCTCCAAAGGACTTTAACGATGCCGATCTCTTTGTTCCTCAGAACTCTAACTGTGCGATCCAGAATCTGAATCGGAATCTCATGGTAAGTCAGACTCGGCGTCAAGTCCAATGGCTCATGGCGAAGAACATGGGAAGGATCTGCAATATACTTCCTGAGCATCGATACGTGAAACACATTATGGACTCTGTCAAGATCGGGCGGTAGGGCTAATCTGTAGGCTCGGTCACC